>NC_057765.1:24087587-24387587 GCF_010389155.1 Erigeron canadensis
AATGTTCATCCATCGGATTTTTGGAGAACATATCGAATCTGAAAATTCAACCAAGAATAACACTTAAGATTAACCTGATGCATATATATGAATTGTTCTTCTTTTTCATGGATGAAGATTGTAGAGAGATTATATAGAAAATGAAAATTCTTCTTCCTATTTTGATGGTTTAGGTTTTTAGAGAGAGTCTATACAAAAGTTGAAACGAAATCTGAAAATTCAACCAAGAATAACACTTTAAGATGAAAACTTGATGTTTCTGTTTGATTTTGATTTATTGTTAGTTGTTGATTGTTAATAGTGTGATGTTTCTGTTATATTCATATTCATATACCTTTACCTTTGGTTTTGATATTTATTATTTATTTGTTAATTATTTTTTTATATATATTTTGACGTTAAACAAAATTTAAACAAAATTAAGCTAATGAGAGGGCAATGTTGCACCTGGCAAATTTTTGAAGGCATTAGGCTAAAGAACCTTGCTTTTTAAGGAGAGAGATTTATGTATTTAAATTAACTTCAAGCTTTTGAAAAGCTTTTTACCATGAAGAACAAAACTTTTTTAAAAAAAACCTCTTATACCTTTTTACAATTCTTTTTAAAAAAAAACTTTTGAAATATACCTTGGAGATGCTCTTATAATGCATGAGGTGGTACCTTACAATTCAATTTTTGTAAAGTTTCATAATAAATGAAAATATCTTGGTCAATATTTTCATTTTTTATATTCTAAAAACACAATTTAAATACATCTAGTTAAAGTTATTTTTAAGTTAAGCTAGTTAATTAAATCTTGCGCGTGACAAACTATTGACAAATACGCACGACTATTAAATCTATGGACATGTTGGCTACATGCAAAAAATTTCAAGTTTTTATCTAATAAAGTTAAAGTTATTTGTTGGTGATAAACACCAAACAACGTCTAGTTAAAGAATTTATTACAAGCTCGCTTAGACTAAGAGGAGTGGGGCGAACCCACCCCGGTTTGCCAATTATGTCGTTCAAAACACCACCCCTTCTCGGCGATCTCCCAAAAAAACGAAGAAGAAGGCGATGAATATCTATCCCCCATCACAACTTTGACTATTGCTTTTGATTGGCTAGAATGAGGAACAAAATCCATATGTTTTTATTTTTTTTCCAGATATGTGATGTATAGATAGATATAGAATATATATACAATATATCGATTAGATATTTGCAATGTTGAAAAAGGGGTCACACACTTTTATCTTTTGTAATAGTATTTTATAGCCTTTTTCAAATTAAACCCCCAAGTTTTTTTAACAGCTAAACCCCTCAATTATTATTTATATGCAAATGGTTTATATTTATAAACCGTTCAAATTGGTATTTATTCTAATTTTAATTTATAGTTTTAAAACTTTAATCAATGAAATAGTTTTTTGATATAATTTGTCTTTAGTTTATTTATGAAATTATGATGGTTTCTATTTATTTTAAGTGTATAAAAGAAAAAGATAAATAAATAATCAATATTAGTTATGTTACATGTTCAAAGTACCCCACCCACATGAGTAGCTCCACTCCCATTTTTTCTTACACTTTTCATGATGACGTGACACCAAATGTCACAAGTCCCTCACTTGTGAGTAGCCCCACTCTTTTTAGTCTTAAGGGTAAGATGAGGATTTATTAATGACTTATTGGTGATTCCCATATGGTACAGTCGCTTTAGCCTCAAAGTCTATTTTGGTGAATGAATAAATGTATTATGTTATGCGAAGGTAAACCATGATCGATGTGAACTCTCTCCTTTACAAGAGAAACTAGTACTATACACCGGCATTGCTCTGAAAAATGTAACGATATTTAAAATCTGCAACGTATCTAAGACCGACGTTGGATACATAATGATAAACGCACATTATAAAAGCTTATCATAAAGGTAATTCTAAAAAGTATTAAATAGATAACGTCTTTGTCATAGCATAAGTATTACACTGTATGTTGTAAAAAAATATGTGGTAAAAAGTAATAAAATGAAACTTTTATGGCTGAATTGAGAAATTTAAATTATGTGGTAAAACAATAAAAATGAAACTTTGTTAACAAAAGTTACGTGGTGAAGAAATTAAGTTATGTGATAAAAAGTAAGTATATGAAACTTTGTTGACAAAGTTAAAATTCCGAAAGTTATGTGTCAAAAATGAAAAAACATTAAGATTAGGTTAAAACACATTTGTTTTAAAAATTGAAAAATAAAAGTTTCAGTGGTTTTGTGGCAAAAATAGAAAAACTAAGGGGTGTTTAGTTCACGGAATTCATTAGAATTGCAATGTAAATTCCATTCATAATCATGTTTGGTTGAGAAAAAACATGGAATTGGAATCTAAAACTTTCCACCAACTTCTTTAAAATAGAGAATTTAAGATTCCTTTGATATATTGATGAAATGTTATAATTCCAATGGAATTCATGTATTTGGATAAAAACACCCTCAGCTATAAGAAAACCTACACAGTCATCTCTCCATCTGCATCTTCTTCCTCCCATCTTCTATCTTTTGAAAGTAGATTTGATGTTCCGCCAGAGTAACAGTCACCACTGTCGGAATAACAGTCGCCACCACTAACTTGAAATTTGATCAGAGAAAGATGAAACCGAAGGCCATCAGAAAAAGATGGAAAAAGTTGTCGGCTATGTGTCATGTATGTGATATGTGGTCGATTGTAATGTGTAATGGTGAGGTGCTTTGAAATTTAGATGGTGATGGTAGATTTCTTGGGAAGCTACGTGTTACATATCTAATCCAATATCCAATGTATATTTAATATTTATTATTATTATTATGATTATTATTGTTGTTGTTGTTATTATTATTATTATTATTATATTAGATTAAAATGTATAATTATATTCTTATGAAAATTAAATGGAATAACTTTGTAAAATAATAAAGGGTAATTTTGTCATTTGACATAATTTATATTTGAATTTTTAAAATTGAATTCCATTGAATTTCGTCATCCAAACACAAAACATAATTTAAAACATTCAAATTCCAATTCTTTAACAATTTTCAATTCTTTCAAAAACATTCTGCGAACCAAACTGCCCCTAAAAGTCCAGTGGTTTTGTGACAAAATAGAAAAACTAAAAGTTTAGTGGTTAAAATAAATAAAAATTAAAGTCTCTTGTAGCTAATGAGACTTTAATTGTTAAATATATAATGTATGATGTAGCCAGGGAAAGGTCGCGTTTGGTTCACAGAATCTGATGGAATTTGATGGAATTAGAATTGAATTTCATTCCTTAGTGCGTTTGGTTGCACAAAGAAGATGGAATCTCATTCCATAGGAATGTAAACATTCCATCATTTGATGGAATCTCCATTCCTTGGGGATGGAGGAAGGAATTTCATTCCTTCCATCACTTGAATTTTCAAAAAATCAAAAACATTCCGTCAAATTTCATTCCTTCAAATTCCAATTCCTTTGAAAGATTACATTTCTTTCCAAAACATTCTATGAATCAAACACGACCTTATTAATCAGCTTAAAAGCATATCTAAGACTATTTATAGAGGTCTGAGTTAGTGCCTTGTTATTTATCCATAAATGGTAGCAAATATCTAGAATTGTAATGTAAATTTTCATATTTTGGAGCATGTGTTAATGTGGATTCACAAGGACCTTATGCATTTAGGAAAGGATTGATAGTGATCCTTCGGATTCATTGATTTTCGCATCTATAGATCTCGGATCTATATAGTTTTCGGATATATATATAGTCTACAACCATTTCAACCGAAAATATATACATAAATATAAAGATTCTGGTCCATATATCACGGATTTGAAAGATATCACATATATATACACATATTCTTACTCAAAACCGAAAAGTATATACATTTTTGTTCAAAAATCGGACCTATAGATATATACACACATTTATATCCGAAAATATATATAAATATAGAAAAAAAATCTGATTTAAGAGGAAGAAGAAGGCATATAACCGATCTACATATATTCTTGTAAAAATTTTGGGTTCTTACATATATATCTCCATATAATCCGAAAATATATATCTATACATATATACATACAAGAAAACGGGATTTTGATGAAGAATAACAAGAAATCATTTAGATCCAAGCATATCTTACTCGAATTTGAAAGAATGATGAAGAAAAAGGTGGTGGTTGATGGTGGTTCGTGGTGGATGGTGGCGGCCGGCCGGAAATCTAAAGAGAGAGAGAGGGGGCGGCCAAAGAGAGGAGAGGGAGAAGTGAGAGGCTGGTGGAAAATGAGGGAAAGATTAGGGTTAGGGCTTTTTAGGGTTTTGTTCTTCCCCTTTTTTACACCATTGTCTAGACTTTGACTTTCTTTAAAATTGATTTGACCCGACAATCCAAGAAAACTCGTTACCCATAAATTCATTTTGTCGACATATTCAATTGTAACTTTTTAATAGCTTTCTAACGGATATAAACATGTCTATATTTATTTATTAAATTTTTTGTTGATTAAATTTTAAGTTTTTCACTTAATTTGGCATTTCCACAAGACAACTAGTATTTTTCCTATTCTCGAGTCCACGCACAATTTTTCTAAATTCTAAATGCTCATAAAGCCCGAATAAAACATAAATCCACTCATTCCGTTAATAATGCCTTAAAGACTAATGACATTCACGCCCTTAAAATACATATTCTAATTATAAGTCGCGTATATGAACGGATTGAACTAAAAATGATCGGAAAAGTACATCGAGAAAATATGCTCAGATGACGGTTGTCACATCGAGTACATAGAGTACACGTATAATTTCATCAGGTACTTAGCGTACCCGTTTATATGTCCTCACGCCTATCATGACCATCAATGTCCCACAAATGTCCATCATTGACCCACAATTTCCATCACACATGTATTCACCAAATAAGCAAATCACGGTAGTTAGAATAAGCATAATAAACAAGAATAAATAATAGTGATAACCATAAGTATCATGCAAGTTCTAACATGTTTTCACACATGCACAATGTCCCTTAATTTGTCCTCATGTCATCCGTAATGTCATCAAGTATCCGTAATGTCATCAAGTACCTAGAGTATTCGTATATTGTCATCAAATACGTATAATACCCGTTTAATGTCATCATGTCCTTCATCTCGATCAACTCAATCATACACAATGCACATACATTTCATACGACTTTACATTTAAGGAATCTTAGATGCTTATATATAGGGTCACCCGCAGCCTTCCCACCATATATGCAACTCATTAAATGTTTCATCGTCTTCCATGTATGTACAACTATCCTAATCATAAATCAATCAATCCATAAATCAATCAATGTCAATATCAACCATGTCCATCAATGACTCTCACACGTGTATACACATAATGAACTACTCAAGGTAGTTAGGATACGCATAGTAAGCAAGAACAAGTAATAATGATATCAACAAGTATCTTAACAAGTTCTATGTTTTCACGCATGCACACATTCTCCCTCGATCGTCCTCTTGTCCTCCATAATGTCATCACCCAAGACACTCAACATATGTACAATCAAATCATGTCATCAATCAAGAAAAAATCAAGCGTATGCACAATTGAACTATGTCATAAATCAAGGCAAACATATAATTGCACAATCAAGCAAGTAAACACACAAAACTTGTACACTTTTCAGCCTGAATCTCAATTGAGTAGGGAGCTACAAAGCTCACCTTGCTTTCCAAGCAAAACGGCAAGTTAATATCGAGTTATAAATGTTCAACATTCGCCACATGTCCACAACCTATCAATGTACATCATAATACAATCAAATTCAACTCTAATAACCCTACACAAGTCGGTCTAGCAAGTTTAAGTTGAGTCACAAACCCACCAACGCTTCAACAACTTTCCCGAGTATGAACAAGACACTTTGACTTGACATTTTTAGAAATGGAGAAGGAATCAGCCCAAAAGGATTGTACCATAAGAAAGTAGACTCTCTCACGATTTTAACGTTAGGTCATATGACTTGATTGGACTTACAGATCAAAAGTTATAAGAATTTAAAAATCTGCCATGAAACTCGCGATCTGACCACCTGGGCTCGCGACGCGACCTAGCTCGCAAACCAACATCCTAGCTTGACCTGAAGACTTGCGATGCGACCCTAGCCCCTCGTGGCATGATCCACCTCAGATTTGCAACCCAGCATGATCCAAACTCGATTTTGACACTCCCAAACACCCTTCTTGACTCCAAGATCGACCCAAAGACCTTTCCAACTCGTTTTTAAGCATGAATACACATACATAAACATAATCAAACATAACCCACACCATGAATTCATTTCAAACAGCCGATTTAAGCCTAAAATCATTTTTGACCCATTTGAAACCATAGGAAAACCCTAACCGTGTTTTGACCCGATTTGTGATCCGAATTTACTTGGAATCAACTAGAAACAAGTTAATAAACATAAAATGATGATTATAGAATGAGTTTCACTTACCAAATCTTGTACCAAATGCTTAACCCGAATTTGACCCAAAAGAGAATGTTCTTGCACTTTTTAATGACCCATATCTTGATATGATGCAAAGGAGATGTAATAGATGATGTTTCTAGAACTAATCTAACTTGAAACCATAATCTTGGTGTAAGAATCTTAGAGCGAGGTGGATATTGTGTGTGTGTGTGTATGTTTTGTTCTTGCAAGAAGAAAGAAAGAAAGAAAAGATAAGGGGAGGAATGAATGGATGGGTGGAAAATAAGGAAGTAGGTTGGGTCATAGGTCATGGGTTTGACCCATGGAGGATTCATTTCATGTTTCTAACTAGATTAAATGTCGTCTAGCTAGCACCGTAAAGCCAATTAATCTAATTGTCATCTCAAGATGTAACTTTGATTAGCACTAACAATGATATCGACTAGCACATAAGTCGCAAATTAAACGATAAATTGATCTATATGAACACATTGCACTTAAAAGATCTCCAAGTTGCACTTGAACTATATTGGTCAACTCAATAGTTATTCAAATTGTACATGTGGTCAAACGGTCAAAGTTACAATTGTTACATTCTAGATTTGTCAGTTGTAACACCCCAACTAGGGCGGAATAATGAGATGTACAGAAAGTCAAGTATTCAAAACTAAGGATTATAAATAACGTTCACCATAGCTTTAATTGATAAAAACATTCAATTAAAAATTCCTTAGCCCATTACACAAATTATTAGTTCACTTCAGAATTTTCTGTTTTTACTACACATTTTAATGAAATGTTGGCTACTATTTTGGGGTCAAGCCGAATTATTTGGACCTTCATGATTTTTATGCAGAGACTTATGTGTATCTGGTATTTTTGTGAATTTTTGGTGAATTTATAGATAAGGTTTACTATCCATAAAAATTACATAAACTAATGTGGTCAAAAAGGCTACTGTTTGGCGACTTGAAATGTTTTATAAAAGTTCTCAAGGCTATGACTTTCAAAAAAATCCCACAAATTTATTTTCAGTTATGGACACATCGAAATCACTTTTCACCAAGTTTTACCTTCTGGAACCTTTTGGATTAGGAGATAAAAATTGTTAAATTAGATAAAATATTCAGATAAAAATGCAGCCTTGACAAGTTTTAGTAGAAAAATCATATCTTTCGTTTGGTTCAGTTTTGTTGAATAATTCCAGTTGGAGGTTAAACTTAACTCGTTTATCTACAACTTTTATTTGAAAGTTTTGCTTGAAATGGCCCCACATATCCAGTTTATCCGTCCCAAGACAGAAAACTGATTCTGTCAGAATGTATTTTGATTAAAACAACCAACCAATGGCCTTTCTTGCTTGATTATCACCTTAATTCATCACTATAAAATTAATACTTTATTTTGTAGTTCTTTAACATCAATATTACTGATCATAACAAATTCAAAATCATCAACCATCCATCTCAAATCCCCAAATCAAAATCAATCAAAACTAGTGCAAATCTAAGCATGCATGTTAAGATCTATCACTTTCACTACAAATCTTTTATCCATCTTTCATATAACAATATAAAAGCTACTTTTTAATCAAAAAGTCCAGAAAGTTCTTCATCAAAATATATAAAAATGCTTCAATCTTTCAAAGAAAAAAGTCACTTTAAAAGCTATTAATCTATAACAACATCTTTGGGCCTTAAACTTGTTGAATCCTTGAATCTTTCTCTAAGATTTTGACATGCATGAGCTCAAGGAAGAAGATTCTATCAACATGCCCTCATCAAGTGTGTATTTCAAAGAAAACAAAAAGAAAATATAAACTTTTGATAAATATCTTTGAATACAAATAAAAACAAGATTAATCTAATAAAAAAAATGAAGATTTATACCCTCTTGGATTCGGTTTTGGAGATGATTTTTGGCAGAAATTTTGTGGCTCTCTAGGCTCCATATAACCCTTAATCCAAGCTTGAAATAACCCTTAAACCTTACTTGAATCAACCCTTGTTTAAGCCTTTCAATAACCCTTTTTATTATTAAAGATTAATATGATTTTTCCTTGCCTTTTTGTTGATTATTTGAGCCGAAATGGAGAGGAAGAAGAGAGGAGAAAGTGCAGAAAATTTGAGAGAAAAGATGAAGAAGAATGTGTTTTTGAGAGAGAAAATGGAGTGGTATGTGTATGGGAAGTCTAAAATGAAGTTATGAGTGTGTAAGGGTTGAGTGTAATGTGTATTGGGATAGTGTAAGTTATTCATCCTTCCATTGGGTGTTGTAGTCTTGGAAATATGGAGGGGGGAGGCGAAATATTGGTTTAAATTTGAAAGGGTATTTTAGTTTAGTTAGTTGATAATTGTATATGTATAGGTTGTATGTATGTATAAGTGTTATAAGTTAATTTAACCTTAAGACATAACTTGTATTTGTATTTATATATATATGTGTGTGTGTGTGTGTGTGTGTGTGTAGGTCATGTATATATATAGTTTATTTTCTTTTTGTGTTTTAAATTTGGTTACTTGACTCTTTGTTTATAAACTTGCATTTTATATTCGACTTATATATGCACTTATAATTATTCAAGCATTCTCATGTGCATATTAGCTTATCAATGTATCCTTAAGATAGTCATTTTATTTTCATGACCATAAATACTTTAATTGGCATGATTAATTAAATTGTTGGACATTTTGTAAGATTCATTGGCTTTGTCACAGGTTGTGATTCTTACATTATTATTTATATAACTTGACTTATTGAAATGGAGTTTTTGGTTAATTGACATTTCATCAAGTTTGTTAGAAATCCAAAAATAGTGATAAATTGTAATTTAAGTTAGTAGACTTAATTGTTGTTTAGACATTGTGAAATGATTTCTAATGTTGAGGGGTTAGATATGACAATAAGGATATTTGTAATATTAGAGTATAAATACCCTCAATATATTAGAAATCATAACAACAACTAATAAGCCTTTCATCCATTTTTACATTTAGATCGTCTCTCTCTCTCTCTCTAGAAAACACACACTAAACACACCAAGAACACACACTTGAACCGCCATTGTTGAGATCGAATCAATAGCAGAAATCGTGTTGTTACATGTGGTATCAGAGCAACTAGGATAAAGTCGAAAAGTGAGAGGTTATGGTGATATGATGTGAGAAAAGGGTTAAAACAATTGACACCCTTCCCTAAACTTTCTCAAATCGCCGGGTAAAACAAATTTATATCGGATGTCATTTGTTGATATCTTGATTAAGACTTCATGGACCCAATGAAGCGATGCACATCTTTCCCTAACCACTCAAGTGTTTCTTAACAAATACTTGTTTCATTTTTCACGGAGATTTTTCACATCTCTATTGACTCTTTATTTGGAAGATGTTGATATTGAAAAAGGGAGGCATTCTGCTCCAGTCCCCGACTTCATTTGATCACTTTGTGTCTAGAGCTATCTTGATTGATCATTATTTTGATCCTTATACATTTTTCTTAAGACACATTTGAGTCATATCTTTGTGATATTATTGCATATCTATGTGATATAGCCGGAACATTTGTAGTGATATCTTAATTGATATTCCACGATGATCAAATGGAAATCCTACGAATGCTAACATATTTTCCAACATTGAAAGTAGGTCTCATAATTACATTTTTGTAATTTTTGAGTAAACGAGAAGTCTAATAGTGACCTCAGATGTTTCCTAACAAGTCTTTAAGGATACTAGATTGTGGTTATCGAACGCCTTAGGTGACACTGACCATGATTTCTATTCTTTGAAGCAATCTCGTGGTTGAAAAGCTACAAGACCGAACTATGTTAGAAAATTGCTTTGTGCATAATTCAATGATACATAGGAAATCCGAAAAAAGTCATACATTTCTTTCGGTCATTTCATTAATCCTTTTGATTTTTGAACATGTTAACGGATCATCCTTATCCGGTCTTTCATTTCTTATCTCACAAACACAAGAACCACCATGCAAAAGGTTTCTTTTCGCATTTTATCAATCAATGTTTGCATAATGACATTGGTTCCCAACTTTGTCATTATGAGGGGGAGAAAAAGATTATGATTGATGGAAAAAAAAGATTATTTGATGGAGTAAAGGTGGAATGAAATGAAATGTAATTGTGATTAAAGAAGTGAATTTTGCCGCCAAAATATGTTCTCTTGAAAGTTTTTTTTTTAAGGATAAGATTGAAAATAAGGATATTGTTCAAAGATGCTCCAAAATGCTTACACTCATAAATTGAGGGGAGCATGATTAATTCAAAGTTTTTGTTCAAAAGTTTACTCTCCAAAGTGTTTAAGTTTGAAATGACAAAGATCAAAGCTACAAAATTTGAAAGATTGAGTGGAAGATTCAAGACAAAGAAGTAAAACTTCGAAAGAGTCTTCATCAACACATTTCATTCAAGATCTTCAAATCAAGAAGCTTCAATGCATATATCAAGGGGGAGAGTTTAAGTTTTTGATACTTCATTCCATGAACACAAATTTTCATTCAAGAATCGAAGATTGAAGAACCAAAGCCGAATTTATACCTTCCGCATTTCAAAAGACAACTTTGATTCACGGTTCAACAATTTTCAAAGATTCTAGACTCATTCATTTTATTCTCTGTTCAAACAGAACATTGAGAATTTCATCATGTTTTAACTACAAGAAGTCCAAGTCCAAGATTGATTCAAGTTCTCCAGAGACAATGAGAAAGCTTTGAAGACTTGTTTCATCACACCAATTGTCTTCACCATCGGGCTCATCAACTTAATTCCTACAAGACATAATAACACGTACTTCATTCATTCATTATAATATATCACTAAGGGGGAGAATGTTAGAAATCCAAAAATAATGATAAATTGTAATTTAAGTTAGTGGACTTAATTGTTGTTTAGACATGGTGAAATGATTTCTAATGTTGAGGGGTTAGATATGACAATAAGGATATTTGTAATATTAGAGTATAAATACCCTCAATACATTAGAAATCATAACAACAATCAATAAGCCTTTCATCCATTTTTACATTTAGATCGTCTCTCTCTCTCTCTCTAGAAAACATACACTAAACACACCAAGAACACACACACTTGAACCGCCATTGTTGAGATCGAATCAATAGCAGAAATCGTGTTGTTACAAAGTTCAATTAGAACTAATTTATAGCTTGAGATTGTCTTGGATGACTATAGTTTTTGTTTATGGTATTTCTAAGGCAACTTACTTCCTTTTGACATTCTATTGAACTAGATGGCAAATATCACCCTGCCTTAAATGTCTAGATGGCAATTTCTCTTAAGGAACCTTTAGAGATAGATATCTAGATAATCCAAGCAAATTGTCCTAGTCGGATTTTTGAGGGTTGTTACATCAGTTGTTGATTGTAAACATTCAATGAGGTGTCCATTGCATTGTTGCTGCACGATCAACCTTGGTGAGCAAGTAGGGAACAAAAAGGACAATGTCACTGTCACCTAGTACTGATCATGCAGGGACCATTAGATCAAGACGCGTGGAAAGAAATGGACGGCATCTAAGGTAGTGTTGATGCCTATATAAACCAGCCTTTGTGCTCAAGAATGTGTGCATCCATATTCCATAACATTAACTCTTACAACGAGTAAAGCTATCAGCTTGGATCCGTGTTGTACTCAGCTTAGGCTAGTAGAGTTAATGAGCAAAGTTGTAACCTGCTATTCAGCCAAGTAGTTAGATTTGTAGGCTAATATGTTCCACAACTACTTGTAATTCTTTTTATTCTTTAATAAAAGAATTGGTTGAAACTCAGCTTACACTTTGTTCTTGGACTGCATTTTTCTTTACTCTCTTTATAGTCTGTTTATTCATTTATTGTTTTATCAATATAATGTCATCAAGCTGAATATGGACAAATACTTTAAAAAATAATTTATATTCCGCATTAAAAAAGTATTATCTAAGTTGTTTAAGTTTAAAAGTTGTATTCACCCCCCCCCCCTCTACAACTCTTTGAGACATCTTAAGTCATCATGTTATCTCCTTTGGGACCTATCAAAACCACTTACACCTTTTTTTTACGAAAAAATAAAAGCTTTTGAAAATATACTGGAAATGTTGTACCTCTAATGGAGGTTGAGGAATAACTTTTTTTCATAAAAAGTTATTTATAAAAAAGTTATTCCTCAACCTCCATTAGAGGTACAACATCTTCAATAGTATAGAGGTTAATATCATTTGGGCACAATATGTTTTTTAAGTAAAAGGTTGATACTACTCAAGTTATTGTGTAAATCTTTTTTCACTACTACAAACAGACTCATCCTTGACGTGCAATGCCCGTCAAGAAGAGCTTGGATGACGCGCAAATGCCCGTCAATGAAGGACTAGTCATAAAGCTTCATGACCCGCATTTGAGCGTCATCTGTCTATGACGCGCACTTATGACACACATTTATGACAAACTTTTATGAAACTATTTTATGACTCCTTTTTTGCGTGTCATGGTTCATTTTAAAAAAAAAAAAAAATTTTTATAAAACTATTATATCCACACATTAAATAACAGTTAATCTCATAATACAAATAAACACACAAATAGCAAAAGAGCGCATTTCATATATATCAAAACAATGTGTTTCATACAACCACAAGTAATTTTAAAATTCTAAAATTAACCATAAAAGTTTACAACCGCTAAAGTGTATAGAATTCAAGACCGGTAAATGAAGTTTGCCACATAATTTGTCCATTCTTCATAGGCGAGCTTGTATTCGGTTCTGCAATCATTATTAACAGCAACAACAACAAAAAAAACGTAAGAAAGATAAATTATAATTGCTGAAATCAGAATTATAATACCTCTAAGTACAAGATAAATTATAAATGCTAAAGGCCAGGAGTTGTAAACTCAGATGCAAACATAGCAAGCATCCAAACAGGTTGACAATAGTTTGATAAAAGAGTAGAACAAGTACAGGATCCCATAAGTAATGTATACACAATACAGCTTAATCCGTTTTTCAGTTATTCCAAATAAAGTCGTGTTATAACAAATACAAGTCATTAAAAATGACATGTTGGAAACTATATGGTACATTATACTCTATAGCCATATAATCTTCCAATACATCGATTGATACAAAAAACACATATGTTCTGAAGTTCCTATAATGAATTCCAGTAGCACTTTGCCATTTAGAAAAAATAACCTATACATATAAAGCAAGCATAAAAGCATGTGGTTCAATATACAAGATTTTAAAAGCACTACTAAAACTAACATTTCCTAATGACAAATACATTAATGTAAGATCATATAATAGCATCAAAACCAAGGAGGAGCACCTATTTTATCAACTATATTCAGTACTATCAATAAAATACCATTACTATTTGATGAAATGTGATTCAGTATTCACTTAAAATAATTCTGTTATTTAACAATGCAATGCACCATAAATTTTCACTCCATAACTTGGCAAACTACCACTAACCTAAACATACCTATACAATTAGAAACAAAATAACGCAGATACCTTTCTTAACCCTAACGAACTTTCCAGAATGTGAGCGGCGCACATGCCTCACTACCTTGACCTCTTCAACTTCCTTGAGTTGTAAATATGGCCAAATATACGCATTCAAAAAATTCAGTACGATACACCCAACAACAACACAATCTTATGCAAGTAATTATACAAACTCAGAGGCAAGTAAAGCCAACAACCTTCCTCTGCTCACTGATGAGATAAGTAGTTTTCCATTAACTTCTTTGCCTTATTAGTACTTCAAACGGCTTCTCACCCTGCAAAATTAGCTATAATTAGTTTTCCATTAACTTCAATTATATAATGCCTAAATGGTTATTTTCATTAATCACACAGAAGCAAAACATAGTTGTTACCTCGGGGAGCGAGAGCGAGATATGGAACAAGACCGGAGAGATGTTACAGACCGGGAATGAGAGCGTGAACGATATCTTCTAGAACTTCTGCCCCTGCTTGGACTTCTACTGCGCCTATATCGTCTGAAAATACATAAACCTATTAGAATTAAGACGTAGATATATTTAGATAGAATATTATATATTACCATCAAAGATGATAATAAGATGGCATTGGCGACGGTGACCAAAGTAGAGATTGAATATATAAAGAAGTTTGAATATTAAGTTATGCTAATCTTTTGTATATATTATACCAAAACCTTCCAACATAGTGGAAGGTTTTGATATAAGTAGAGATTGTGAAGTTGCTTTTGGCGACGGTGAAACTCTTCGCTCATTCTTTTTATTTGCTCTCTGCCTTTGATCCATGGTGGCCATTTCATTGGATTACGCCATTGTTGTGGCCAACTGACTTTTAACATCTTTGCTCTTTGGTCTTTGATCCATGTTTCCACTCTCTGTTGTATAGATTCCATTCCTGTATATAGGTAATTACCAAAAATGTTTGTAGGGTGATTACTTAAATAAACTAGAAACAATCTATATTTTTGGTCAAAATAAAACAAAGGCAGCAACATTACCCGACAGCAGGTTTAGTCGAACCCATTCCTTGTTGTGGCTTTGCTCCAAGGCTCTTTGGAACATCATCCAAAACTCATCTAAATCAAAAACATCAAAACAACAAACCACGAAAGCTATACAAATATAGTCAACGATTCAGTCAAAGTAAACAAATATAAGTCAGATCAGTAAAAATGTAGTAACACTTTGCATATCGTTTAATCACTTGGGTCTGTTCTTGTATCATTCCAAAAGATAGATCTTCATTGTATAAATTTTATGTGTTTGTACATTAATTATTAGTTTAGTCCATATATATATAGTTCAACGTTAAGCATTTGTTTTAGATCTAATAGTAGTTTTGAGTATATTTTTGCAGGCTAGTTGCATTAATTGAGCATATTAATTAAGACGGCTAATAAAAATCTATCTAGGGCCATGGATTTTTCGTCGATGTGGTTCCCAGAACTAGTAAGGAACAATATGTTAATTAGATCTAATATATATATATATATAGTTAAAGATCATGTATATACAAATATATAGTTTGTCCTGATTCATAATGTATTAATATTATTGTTGCAATATATATTGTAGATATCACAGGAAATCGAAGACCATGAGTTCATCAGTTATAACGCACACTTAGGTGAATTAAGTGTGTGTATTACAATACCTGATCAGTAAGCAATCGTGTATGTGTTGCGAAGTTGAATCTGAGCATCGTGTATGTGCATGTGTATGTGTTGAACTGCATCCTTGTTGTTGTTTATTTTTTGAATCTCTGATGATTGATTCATTGCTGCTGCTACTTGTACCTCTGTGTGTAGAATCATCTTCAGTAAATAAAAAAAAACATTCAAATTCAAATAACATAATTTTATCTTACCACTTAAATAATTTAGATTAAAACATATGATATATATATGGGGAAGGGAATATGAGGCTGTTAGGCATCCAAGTTGGGTGAAAAACCCTTCACATACCTTTTTTTAAAAAGTAAAAATCATGGGGGGCATATATTTATTCAAAATATTAAAATATTAGTATGTGAGGGGTTTTTCACCCAAGTTAGGTGCATAACAGCCTCATACTCACTTTTATATATATATATATGTGTATCTATATACGAACCGCCATCGAGGGGAATGATTTATAAACAACTATCAAACAAACTATCAAGAATAATGAAACCCTAGTTATTTTCAATTGAATTAGCACAGATCTATAACTTCTCATCATCAGATCTATGTAATCGAAAATTGAAAGATTTTGACTATAACACGAACGATTTTGGGGCTTCAATTTTGTATAGACGATCGTGTATGTTTGGCAAAAATAGGTGGAGCTGGCTGGAGCTAGGAGCTGGGGCTGGAATAATGGGCTGGAGTTTAAACTGGGAGCTGAAGCTGGAAGCTGAGGCTGTAAAATTAAAGCTTTTAATTATAGAATCCTGTTTGGTAAACAAGGTATAAGATGAAGCTAAAAAAATGTATAATTACATTAATGGGCTTATAATTTTATTTTATTAAAAAACATTAATAAGAAACAAAAGTAGTTAAAATACTTTCAATTTCATACGTATACACATTAATAAAACAATGTAGCAATATATATCATAAGTTGTTCAATTTCATACATAAAGCATACATATATGATGCATACATAACTTCATTAGCTACATATATATGATATATAAAGATAGGCATGCAAAGAGCTTACTATAATAACTTTACACCTGGATGATAAAATTTTGTACACTAAATATCAAGACTTTCTAAACATACATACATACTTTCTAAACATACTTACACATATACACAACAATGTCTTAGTAGTTGTAACAACCGCCTTAGAAATAATTTAAATAAATCCATGATATGTTCTAGTTTCGAATATGTGCTCACATGAAGGTCTATTCACTCTTAAATCTTAAATTATAAGACGCGTCTATGGTCTATTGTGATAAGAATGTTAGGTTTCAAGACGTAAGCGATTGTATTCAAGAAATTCTAGTCCGAAAATGTTTCATTTAGACCCTACATTTATTATAATCATTAATTAAGGGAAAACTATAAAAGGGTTAGAAAACCCCATTTTTCCACTTCTTCACCATTTTCTTCCCATCTCACTTCTCTCTCTCTCTAAAAAAAAAAAAAAAAAAAAAAAAAAAACACACACACACATACATTCACCATCTTCACCCACAAAAATTCATCATTTAATTTTGAGTTGTTAAACCAAGATTTCTTGCATTTTTAGCTTCCTTGTGATAATCAAAACATATTTCTAGCATCGATTTTCAGGTAACCACAACAAATTTTGAGATTTTCATCAAAATAAAAGTTTACTTTTCAAGTGTATGTTCTTGATGATTTGGTCCATTTTGGTGTAAAAATCGTGTTAAAAGTTAGTGGGGTTTGTGTCTAAAAGTGGTTAGTAACCTTTTCGTGATCAAATTTGGGTCGTAAACATGTCTTAATCTTCAAAACCCTTGTTTTTGTTGAACAGTCCCAAATTCGTCCTAAAAACACTTAAAACGAATTTAGTATCCTAGAAACGAATTTAAGTCTTCCAAAACGAAGTTAAGCTTCAAAACGAACTTAGCAAACGAACTTAAGCTCCAAACAAACTTAAGTCCTCAAACGAATTTAAGGTTTATCTTCGTTCAGATACACCTTACGAATTTAAGGTTTATCTTCGTTCAGATACACCTTACGAATTTAAGGTTTATCTTCGTTCAGATACACCTTACGAATTTAAGTTCTATCTTCGTTCAGATACACCTTACGAATTTAAGGTTTATCTTCGTTCAGATACACCTTACGAATTTAAGTTCTATCTTCGTTCAGATACACCTTACGAATTTAAGGTCTATCTTCGTTCAGATACACCTTACGAATTTAAAGTCTATTTTCGTTAGTTGTAGAAATCAGATTTTATACTTAGTTGTAATCCAAGTCTATCATGTACAAGGAAACCCTAATTAAGGTATAATCAAGACATATTCGATCTTGTTTATCAAAGTGCGAGTTCAAAGACGTTCATTACGAGTCTAGTGTATGAAAAACACTGTTGAGTCAAACGTTTAAAGATCTTTACTGAACCAAATCATCAGTACATCAAGGACACTTAGTGAATAAATAATCACGAGAACTAATACATGTATCCATCTATGCTCAATGGTTTGTGATTAGGTTGACATCAAGACATACTTGGATTCGAGTAGATATATTTTACTATATCTGTGTTTATACTCTGTGCTCGCAGAACTACGTTGTAGCAGATCACTGTGAGTCTTCGTAGCCCCTTTTTCTTTACTTATTTCAGGGTGAAAGGAATACTACTTAAGCTTTTATGCATGCCGTAACTACTTTTACTACCCTTTGGCTATTTGACTACTTGTTACATATTAGCCAGTCCTATTGAGGATTGTGTGTGCTCTATTGATACTATTAGCCGGTCCTATTGAGGATTGTGTGCACTCTATTGATACTATTAGCAGGTCCTATTGAGGATTGTGTGTGCTCTATTGATACTATTAGCCGGTCCTATTGAGGATTGTGTGTGCTCTATTGATACTATTAGCCGGTTGATACTATTAGCCGGTATTGAGGATTGTGTGTGCTCTATTGATACTATTAGCCGGTCCTATCGAGGATTGTGTGTGCTCGCTTACTTATGTGCAAGTTGGTCACTAGCCACTACATACTACTTAATACTTGAGATCTATTGGCAGTATAAAATGCTTTTATACTACTTGTGTATACTCAAACCTACGAACTCACCAACCTTTGTGTTGACTCTTTTAAGTATTCCTTTCAGGTAATCAGGCTAATCGTGGCTAGGAGTCGTAGCATGGGACTATTAGCAGACTTCAGGATTTAGGGTTGGAGTTTGCATGCTTGTACTTTGTGTTTGGTGGCAATATGCCTAATCGTATCCCCTGCGTGGGAACCTTTCGTACTTAATTTGATCATCTTTGTTGAACTTGTGTGTGTCATAGCTACTACTATGCTTGTTTGGTTATGAAATTGACTATTTATGTTTATCCTAAGCACTCATTTAGTATTCCTATGTAACATCCATGTGCGCGTGTGCTTTATCTCACATCCCGAGTTTTCCGCCTAGTCGGGGTGTTACAGTAGTAACTAACATTACATAAGTTTATATTAAAAAAAAAAGAGTGGCATAGCATACACCTACTAATTTATCGACCTCGTGCATTCCAAATTAAAGTAGCGATATCATTGCGGATTTGCTTCATCATGTTAGATGCTCCATCAGAAGATTCTCCAATGTTTGCGTAATGACCATGAACATCATGAAGGTCATCTTGTGGTATAAAATTTGGATGTTGCTCTAACCTACTAAACAACATATCATCTTTAGAATTGTTACGAATGTAGTTATGCAAAGCAAATGTTGCAATAATAACGTCAATTTGAGTTTGCACACTAAATTGTGGCATTCCTTTGAGTATTTTCCATCGTTTCTTCAAGACTCCAAATAATCTTTCAATACAACTTCGAAGACATGAATGAGAACGGTTGAAAGCTTCTTGCATGTTAGCTGGTGGTTCATTTTCGAATTGAGATAGATGGTATCTTGTCTTGGAATATGGAACCATATATCCTTGTCTAAATGGATACCCTTTATCAACTAAATAATATCTACCTGTTAAATAATTATTTATAAATATATGCGGGTTGTAACATTCTAAAATAAACATGGTTAAATGAAATAGTTAGATGTAGTTACCTTCGGGTGGATGTGGAAAGTTCATTGAAGGTGTGTTTATAGCATGAATAAAAACACGTGTGTCATGAGCGGATCCTTCCCATCCAACTGATATAAAAGTAAAACACATGTCGAAATCACAAGTTGCCATTACATTAAAAGTAGGCATACTCTTTCTACCTATGTACGGGATTTGTTTACTCTTCGGTATACATGCTTCGATGTGTGTACCATCAATACATCTGATGCAATCCTACAAATAATGTAAGTTTTTAATTGATATAAAAACTTTGTTGATGAAAATTTAATAGATGGCCTCCAACCTGAACTTTAAAACTTTAGACCCAAATTAGCTATAATGGATTTGTAAAAGATAGAAATGCAATGATATATATGTGAATTCAATTCGTAAGCTTCAAAAATCTAAAATTTTGAGGCTGTAACATTTTGGTCAGCAAAAAGTCACTATTAATCATTACGAAGTTTATAATATATCATCTTTTAATAGAAAAATTTTTATATAGTACTCTTGAAACGTCAAATAAATAACTCGTTACCTTAAAATACGGCATATATCTTTCATCATCAACTATTTGAGGTGGTATATGTTGAAATGTTGAATCCTTTGGCTTTATAACTTCACGTGCTAGACCATCGAAACATTTTCCTCTACTTGTTATTGCCTCCAAAACATCATGAAACGCTATGCTAACAGTCTCTCCCGATCGTTGAAAACGCTCACCAACAGCCCTATTGGATACACCTAACGAAATTATATATAAGAAAACCCCTAACTTTTCAACAGCTGACATTTTATCACTTGACTTCAATCCATATTTTGATACTAGTTCATCACATAATTTCAAAAATACATCCGGGTGCATTCTGAATGCATTAGCTGATCGAATAGGGTGACCGCTCAAAATTTCGTTTGTCCAAGATTCACCTGTTTGTGAAGATGTCATGCATGGCTCTTTATGCATATACTTATAAAAGTAGCAAGCTGCTATCGCCCTTTTAGTTCGTGAAACCGTTAGCAAATATAAACAGCAAAGTCTTTTTCTTTTTCGTCTTCTTTCAATATCCATGGTTATCATGTGCACCTATAACATCACAAAATTTATTAAAACACAAAAATATTAGATCATATCCCACAATTGCTGTTAAACACAAACACATGAAGGAAAGAACAGCCGATTTAACTACAAGGTCACTTAAACGAATAGAAAACATTAAAGTCAAGTTACAATAAGGATCCAAATGAAGTTCACATAAACAAATACATAAAACATATTCTATTTTTGCTGGCTACTAAAAACGACATAACAAAAACCTTCAGATTCCATTTTCATATTTATATTGCAACCACTGTAGCCTACGCGCATCATTGGGAAGACTCATAAAAATCTCTCTTTTTACCGCATCTTCAAATAAGCTAATCGCGAAACACCATAGCTCATCCGTAGTCATTAATTCATTGTTTACCATGCCATCAACGACATTTATAGCTGCACTAACAATAAAACTACTAGCTTGATTCACATGAGGAACTTGATCATTGACACTAGAAGCTTGATTGACATTACGAATATCTGACGTGAGTAACTCTAGAATTTTTTCTTCCGTAGTTTCTTGTTTAGCCATATATTCTTTAAACTTTACAGCTCCCGATGACTCTCTCAGTTTACGTTTCATCTTAGAATTTTTGGATTTATCATTCACTTTGCTAGACTTGTGAGACTCTTTAGAACCCCCTGCACGGTTTGGGTTACTTATAGCATCGTGTTGTGTCTCGCCTAAGAAAATAGGGAAAAAGTCAGCTTCTTGTTTTTCTAGATAATCTAGACGAGAGGCATAGTTATTGTGTACTCCATCAGTAATTTCATCATTATCTTCAACATTGGTATAGGGCACCTGATTCGTAGCACCAGGGTCTATAGAAGGAGCAACACAATTTTCCCCACTGGCGACTACATCCCCAAATAATTGACTCCATGCTTCTTGTAGTTCAACAGAAGGTTGTTTTTTTGAAAACCTTTTAAAATGTTGATTTTCCTACATGATACAAAACAGTAAATGTTATTAAAAATTTTGTATGATATTTAAATATGTTAAAAAAAACCCATTAAAGTTACCTTAATTTTATTTTTCCACCACTCACGTGAACCAACGATTTTTCCCGTACTTTCATCCCATCCTAGACCAGTTTCACTATGCTTTAATGACTGCCATTATACTTATTCTTTAACGCTTTGTCGCTCTGAAACTTGTGCTTAATAATCGTTTCAAATTGTGGCTGAAGTTCGGTCCATTTAAATGGGGCATTCCGACCATTCTTTTCAAGGTACTTATTTAAGAAAGCACACAAAGTAATCATAACTACATCCGTCCAAGTAAAATTGTTGTCGTCTTTTGATGCATCATTATTTGAGTCCATCTAGAAGAATTGTATCATTTAAAACATATAAATTATTTTACCAAACAAATATAAGATATGTTAATTAGCAAGTATTGATTTCATAGTATTGATCATAAGAGCAACCTTGTTTTCATAGTATTGATCATAAGAGCAACCTTGTTGTTGCCTAAGCCAAGGCTAAGGCCGCTAAAACTAAGACCAATGCTAAGGCATAAATGAGTGAAAAAAAGAATCGAGCAGCTGCTAATTAAAAAAAATCTAAGCCAACTACAAAGAGGAAAATCTAAGCCAACTACAAAATTGAGTGCTAAGGGAAAACTGATGTAAAGGCGGCTACGACAACTGTTAAGGCGGCTACGACACTTGCAGGAATATTTAACAGCAACGTAGCAACGTATCAACTGATCAATCGATAATATAAGTCAATTAAGAACAATAAACTCTCATCATGACTGTCCCAAAAAAAAGTCAGTGAACCTGAGGCTTAGTAAAGAAATATATATATGTATGTATAGTAGGTTGTTCGATCAATCACTATGTTTCAGGCATTGATGAACTAGTTTTAAACTCCACATCAATGGGCTGACATGCAGTTGGTGTATCTATCTTGCATCTATCTAGCTAGACTTATCACATTCTATTGCTAGCTACCTACGTTAATTATATTCTTATAATGCAGTCGTGTTGAAGAACTTGCACATTTATCATATATATATATATATATATATATATATATATATATAACACTATAAAGTATACAAATCAAATGTACATACAGTCATTACTAATTAAAAAACAAAAATTGCACATGAGCAACCGGTCTCAAAGAAATCTTAATTAATTGGATTTATGGGAAAGGTTTTAAGGAGTATACACCATATCCTAATACAAAACACATCATATTGTCAATTAGAATGGGGAAGATAAAGGCAACCAATTATACTATTAATTAATGGCATAGCAAGACTTCAAACATGGTTATGTTTGGAAAACAACCTTTATTGCTATTCGTTTATCCTAAATTCTTTCCGATTGCTCAATAGTTATTATTAATTTATAAGTAAGAGATACTTAACACATAAATTCTTAACAAAAACAATGAATGTATCAATCTATAATGCAGATATAAGGCTCAAACACTTATAATAATCAATTCAAATTATAAGAAAAAGGTATTTACGTACCAGTTGAAGAGCAAAAGTAGACAACAAGAGAAGTTTGTAATGGATCATTGATAAAGAAATAGGTTTAGAAGAACCTAACCTGGAACGTGACTCAAGTTGTTGGGGTTATTTGGGTAATTTCAATCATTAGGGGATGGGGCTTTTTTTTAAATTTATTTTTAAGCTAGTTGAGGCTTTTTTTTTCAAAATAAAAGCCCAAGCTTTATTAACCAAACAAGGTTGCTTTTTACTATAAGAGTTTTTTTTTTAAGCCCAATCCCATAGCCCTAAAAAAACCCTTAAAATCCCCTTGCCAAACATACAAGATGTCGTTCGATTTTGGGGCTTCGATTTTGGAGCTCCTCTTCGATAGATTTTGGGGTTTTGAGGTTCGTTATCGATCTAATTGGAAAAAAGAATAGGGTTTTTTTTTGGGTTTTTTTAGCTTTATATATGGGGAACAAAGATGACACTGTAGCCCCATGTTACCCTACCTTTTTTATGACACTAAAAATACGTGTCATAAATCCTTCAGATTTTACAAATTATGACCGTATTTTTATGACTTCTCACTTTGTGCATCATCTATTAGCGTGGGTCATAAAAAGCGGGTCAAGGATAGTCATGCTTCTAGTAGCTTCTAGTAGTGCTTAATGAAAAGTTTCATATTATCATCTTATAATTTTCATTTATAACCTCGTCTTTTTATATTTTCATTTTCTACTTTGATTAAAATGTCACCTTTATCTATACTTATATATATATATATATATATATATATATATATATATAGTAAAAAGATAAAATGAGAACCAACAAAAGGTCGAGGGAAAAGGGAATATAAGGTTGTCCGATACCTAAGCTTAGGTGTAGAACCCCACACATACTAATATTTTATTATATATTGTATAATGAATAAATGTTTGGGCCCCCATAATTTTATGGTTTTAAAAAATTAATATGTGAGTGTCCGGCATCTAAGCTTAAATACCTAATAGCCTTATATTCTCATTCCCATATATATATATATGAGAAATAAAATTTACAATTAAAAGTTTATGTCAATACGAATCTAACAAACTTGAAAACATGTTTTTATGATCACTTTTTATTTTTCCTAAAAAGTACATCTTAATATCTTTTTTAGTATGATAAAGGAAAAGAAAAATGTGATGTGAAAATTACAAATAGCTATTGGTAGGTTAGAGCCATTCTGGATGCTCTAAAGAGGTTTCTATAGAAAAGCTTTGTTCTCCAACGATAAAAAGTTTTTCAAAAGCTTGAAGTTAATTAAAATATAATTGTTTAAATGGAAGAGTAAATGAAAAGCTTAATATCCATCGACCTATATCTTGAACTTATTTTTGTACTAAACTAGCTAATCAACCCGGGTAATACCCGGGTATGAGTAGCAAAATACATATAAATTTTTATATATTGAAATACTTGTAAGTGCGTTTATCCAATTAACCATAATATTTAATTAAATCACCTATAATGATTCCATAAGAAGTAGCACCCTTGACCCCTTGACCTTGTTAAGCAAGATTCGAAAATAGTAAAGGTCTCCAATTTTAAGAGGCACATGGTGTAGTCTGCCAATTGCGAATCCCTGTTTTCTCGGAGTCCATTTCTTTGTTGATGAATTCCAAACAAACTTTGTTGGCATCTGAACATACGTCATTTCTTGAGCTTCCTTATACAATTTGTTACACTCAAACCATCTTAAAAATTGTGACTTTCCTACTGAAGGTTTAGAAAGAACATCGTCTATAGGTTCTTCTCCATCATACGTAACGGGTTGCCCTCCTTTAACATGAAAAGACAAACGTTCCACGACTGGAATCCGATAATGTATGTCAAAAGCAAAAATTCGCCAACATGTTTCACATGCTGATACATAACGACATTCATAGTATTCTGCAATTTCATCCTTATTCTTGTTATGCTCTTCAGTGTCAGCATCAGTTTTTAGCCTCGAAACAGCAGTTGTAATTCTCTCGGGTCCTTTGTTAACATACTTGAAAAGGTACTTAATTGATCCAACTTGGTTACACCATTCAAGATTCATGTGGCATTGATATCGTTTAAGTGATGTACCGTTATATCCAATGACATGCCTGTATAAAATGACAACAGCGTACTCGTTATTTATTTCTCCATGTTAATAGTTGGAAACATATGGCATAAAACAACCTTTGTGCAACTTAAAAACTGTTAATGTATGTAATATTATGTAAATAGACCTGTTATCAAGTTCAACAGTTCCCTTCTTGACTTTACATCCATTATTACGCCTCATATATTTTGGAAATCCTTCGTCATCTATGTAAGTGAAGTCTGTAAAATCCTTTGGGAAATTTTTTGTGCACAATTTTTTATGCATGCAAGGGGAAGAAGGGTTGTCTTCACCACCACATGGTCTGTGCATCATGAACTTGGACACCAGTTGGTAAAGTATAGGATCATCATCTTAGTTTGGAATTTCAGCAGAAATAATACGATCGATATCTTCTGGATTAGGAAGCTTGTCCTTAAGAACCTGATCGATAGCTTGCAAGCGTGCCTTGTCAAGAGGAACCTACCACTGTTCTCCGCCACGCCAAACTTTGACAGAACACGGACCCCACCTTCCTGTACTAAGGCATCAAACTGACCAATCAGGTTCCGTTTGACAGTAGTTTGTATTCTGGTACCCTGCATTTCCAATATACAAACTTGTTATATATCACATATCTAACAATTATCATTAAGGAAGTGGAACAAAGTCTGGACATAATGACTAACAATATACAAACTTGTTATATAACTTATATTTTTTTACCTGCTCGTCAACTAAGACCATGTCAATACTTGAAATAACATTGGGATTGTCGCTGAATGTCTGCTTCCAGAGCCTCATTATCATAACTTTGATCTTCCAACCATCAGTTTCCCCATTAATTTCACTTACCAGGGAAAGGTTTTCAGCAGCCATATCAATTTCTTAAAGTGTGGTTGAGATTATAAGAGACAGTAAGAGAAAAGGCGTAATTGATTTGACATTGATCAAGGGATTTTGTGGGACTATATATACATGTAAAAATACAATCTTTATAAAAATTATGAAGATACGTAGAAAAGGTTGTTGCTGTAAAGTAGGAAATGAATCTTCAATTATGTTAATTATCTTTAATGCTGAATCGGATCATTCTGGACAAATAATTGTTTTGATTTATACAAATTTCGGTTCTGAAGATATACACAAATATATATATTGTCTCACAAAAAAGTAGTAAATTAAATCTTCATCTAATTCTGAAGATATACACAAATATATATATCGTCTCACAAAAAAGTAGAAAATTAAATCTTCATATAATTCACAAAGATTTTTTTTTCCCAAATCCCTTGTCGTCGTGTTAAAATCCAGAATTTTAGAAACTATTTTCAATACCGTGTTTTAGAGAGAAATTTGTGTATATCTTCAGAATCGGGTTTTAAATAAATCATGAGTCACAATAACAAAGAAAATGGGAAGTAATTTGTGTATAATAAAACCATTAACATAAAACCATTAACAAAAGACATAATCGGAATATTACAAATGAAAACCCTAAATTGATGTTTAAAGATACCTGAATTATTTTTACCATATGCAAGGCCGATGTTCATCCATCGGATTTTTGGAGAACATATCGAATCTGAAAATTCAACCAAGAATAACACTTTAAGATTAACCTGATGCATATATTGAATTGTTCTTCTTTTTTCATGGATGAAGATTTGTAGAGAGATTATATAGAAAATGAAAATTCTTCTTCCTATTTTGATGGTTTTAGGTTTTTAGAGAGAGTATATACAAAAGTTGAAACGAAATCTGAAAATTCAACCAAGAATAACACTTTAAGATGAAAACTTGATGTTTCTGTTTGATTTTGATTTATTGTTAGTTGTTGATTGTTAATAGTGTTGATGTTTCTGTTATATTCATATTCATATACCTTTACCTTTGGTTTTGATATTTATTATTTTATTTTGTTAATTATTTTTTTTATATATATTTTGACGTTAAAACAAAATTTAAACAAAAATTAAGCTAATGAGAAGGCAATGTTGCCACCTGGCAAAATTTTTGAAGGCATTAGGCTAAAGAACCTTGCTTTATTAAGGAGAGAGATTTATGTATTTAAATTAACTTCAAGCTTTTGAAAAGCTTTTTACCATGAAGAACAAAACTTTTTTAAAAAAAACCTCTTATACCTTTTTACAATTCTTTTTAAAAAAAAACTTTTGAAATATACCTTGGAGATGCTCTTATAATGCATGAGGTGGTACCTTACAATTCAATTTTTGTAAAGTTTCATAATAAATGAAAATTATCTTGGTCAATTATTTTCATTTTTATATATTCTAAAAACACAATTTAAATACATCTAGTTAAAGTTTATTTTTAAGTTAAGCTAGTTAATTTAAATCTTGCGCGTGACAAACTATTGACAAATACGCACGACTATTAAATCTATGGACATTGTTGGCTACATGCAAAAAAATTTCAAGTTTTTTATCTAATAAAGTTAAAGTTATTTGTTGGTGATTAAACACCAAACAACGTCTAGTTAAAGAATTTTATTACAAGCTCGCTTAGACTAAGAGGAGTGGGGCGAACCCACCCCCGGTTTGCCAATTATGTCGTTCAAAACACCACCCCTTCTCGGCGATCTCCCAAAAAAAACGAAGAAGGCGATGAATATCTATCCCCCATCACAACTTTGACTATTGCTTTTGATTGGCTAGAATGAGGAACAAAATCCCATATGTTTTTAATTTTTTTTTCCAGATATGTGATGTATAGATAGATATAGAATATATATACAATATATCGATTAGATATTTGCAATGTTGAAAAAGGGGTCACACACTTTTATCTTTTGTAATAGTATTTTTATAGCCTTTTTCAAATTAAACCCCCAAGTTTTTTTTAACAGCTAAACCCCCTCAATTATTATTTATATGCAAATGGTTTATATTTATAAAACCGTTCAAATTGGTATTTATTTCTAATTTTTAATTTATAGTTTTAAAACTTTAATCAATGAAATAGTTTTTATTGATATAATTTGTCTTTAGTTTATTTATGAAATTATGATGGTTTTCTATTTAATTTTAAAGTGTTATAAAAAGAAAAAGATAAATAAATAATCAATTATTAGTTAATGTTACATGTTCAAAGTACCCCACCCACATGAGTAGCTCCACTCCCATTTTTTCTTACACTTTCTTCATGATGACGTGACACCAAATGTCACAAGTCCCTCACTTGTGAGTAGCCCCACTCTTTTTAGTCTTAAGGGTAAGATGAGGATTTATTAATGACTTATTGGTGATTCCCATATGGTACAGTCGCTTTAGCCTCAAAGTCTATTTTGGTTGAATGAATAATATGTATTATGTTATGCGAAGGTAAACCATGATCGATGTGAACCTCTCCTTTTACAAGAGAAACTAGTACTATACACCGGGCATTGCTCTGAAAAATGTAACGATATTTAAAATCTGCAACGTATCTAAGACCGACGTTGGATACATAATGATAAACGCACATTATAAAAGCTTATCATAAAGGTAATTCTAAAAAGTATTAAATAGATAACGTCTTTGTCATAGCATAAGTATTACACTGTATGTTTGTAAAAGAAATATGTGGTAAAAAGTAATAAAATGAAACTTTTTATGGCTGAATTGAGAAATTTAAAATTATGTGGTAAAACAATAAAAATATGAAACTTTGTTAACAAAAGTTACGTGGTGAAGAAATTAAGTTATGTGATAAAAAGTAAGTATATGAAACTTTGTTGACAAAAGTTAAAATTCCGAAAGTTATGTGTCAAAAATGAAAAAACATTAAAGATTAGGTTAAAACACATTTGTTTTAAAAATTGAAAAAGTAAAAGTTTCAGTGGTTTTGTGGCAAAAATAGAAAAACTAAGGGGGTGTTTAGTTCACGGAATTCATTAGAATTGCAATGTAAATTCCATTCATAATCATGTTTGGTTGAGAAAAAACATGGAATTGGAATCTAAAACTTTCCACCAACTTCTTTAAAATAGAGAATTTAAGATTCCTTTGATATATTGATGAAATGTTATAAATTCCAATGGAATTCATGTATTTGGATAAAAACACCCTCAGCTATAAGAAAACCTACACAGTCATCTTCTCCATCTGCATCTTCTTCCTCCCATCTTCTATCTTTTGAAAGTAGATTTGATGTTCCGCCAGAGTAACAGTCACCACTGTCGGAATAACAGTCGCCACCACTAACTTGAAATTTGATCAGAGAAAGATGAAACCGAAGGCCATCAGAAAAAGATGGAAAAAGTTGTCGGCTATGTGTCATGTATGTGATATGTGGTCGATTGTAATGGTGTAATGGTGAGGTGCTTTGAAATTTAGATGGTGATGGTAGATTTCTTGGGAAGCTACGTGTTACATATCTAATCCAATATCCAATGTATATTTAATATTTATTATTATTATTATGATTATTATTATTGTTGTTGTTGTTATTATTATTATTATTATTATTATATTAGATTAAAATGTATAATTATATTCTTATGAAAATTAAAATGGAATAACTTTGTAAAATAATAAAAGGTTAATTTTGTCATTTGACATAATTTATATTTGAATTTTTTAAAATTGAATTCCATTGAATTTCGTCATCCAAACACAAAACATAATTTAAAACATTCAAATTCCAATTCTTTAACAATTTTCAATTCTTTCAAAAACATTCTGCGAACCAAACTGCCCCTAAAAGTCCAGTGGTTTTGTGACAAAAATAGAAAAACTAAAAGTTTAGTGGTTAAAATAAATAAAAATTAAAGTCTCTTGTAGCTAATGAGACTTTAATTGTTAAATATATAATGTATGATGTAGCCAGGGAAAGGTCGCGTTTGGTTCACAGAATCTGATGGAATTTGATGGAATTAGAATTGAATTTCATTCCTTAGTGCGTTTGGTTGCACAAAGAAGATGGAATCTCATTCCATAGGAATGTAAACATTCCATCATTTGATGGAATCTCCATTCCTTGGGGATGGAGGAAGGAATTTCATTCCTTCCATCACTTGAATTTTCAAAAAATCAAAAACATTCCGTCAAATTTCATTCCTTCAAATTCCAATTCCTTTGAAAGATTACATTTCTTTCCAAAACATTCTATGAATCAAACACGACCTTATTAATCAGCTTAAAAGCATATCTAAGACTATTTATAGAGGTCTGAGTTAGTGCCTTGTTATTTATCCATAAATGGTAGCAAATATCTAGAATTGTAATGTAAATTTTCATATTTTGGAGCATGTGTTAATGTGGATTCACAAGGACCTTATGCATTTAGGAAAGGATTGATAGTGATCCTTCGCGATTTACACGTGACCGTATAACTGTGTTTATCACTTATACGAAGGTTACATTTCGCTTTACGTAGTAAGCAGCCCAATAAAAGCTGTTTATAATGCTTATCGGATGGGTATATAATCCATTGATATATCCAAATCATAATATGATACGAAATATTTTATTTAACTATTGGTTAATAATCTGAAGTCTCTATGTTAAGGCTTGGATTTGGAGGTATTTATCTTTTTCAATATGTTGTCATGTCTTAGACCAGATTATTATGATTATTTTTTATTAGATATTGAGTAAAAAACTTTTTAACATGGATTTGATAAAAACAACATAACCTCTTAGATTGTGATTTTCGATATGTGCCTGTCGAAAATAATATGATATTTTATTTAGGAAATTATATAAATTAATCTTTTGATTATTTATTCTATATTTCACATTTTTTAATCATAAATTTAGTTAACCGTGTTTAAAAAAAAGAAAGAAATACAGACAAAACCGGTGCTTGGAAAAAGAAAGAAAGAAAGAAAGAGGCAAACGAGTTTATTATACTTTCCTCACAAATCTCACTCTTTCCATTCTTCTTTCTATTCACAAAAATTCCATTCTTTCTTTTTCTTAATATAATACGAGTAATAATAAATTTTATTATCAGGGTTTCAATTTCATCACAATTTTATCAATTACTTAATGGGTAATTATCATCATCATATTTTAGTTTAAACAACACATTAATCTCAATTAACAAAAAAAAAAAGAAAATGGGAGAAGAGGGATCATCAGGAAGTGCAACAAAAGGAGGAATGAGTTCCATGGATTCAATGGAATCACACCGTTGGGTTTTTCAAGACTCACACGATTCCGATATCGAATTCGATAGACAAAATGATTCTGATTTGAATGATGATGATTCTACTAATGATAATGGGGATGATGATTTCACTTTTCATAATGATTCTGATGAGGATGATGATGATGAACAGGAAGACAGTTTGTATCAGAAGTTGATTCGTACTGGGCCCCGGATTGATTCGTTTGGTGTCGAAGCACTTGAGGTCCCTGGTGCTCATAGGAGTGATTTTGAGGTATACCCTTTGTGTTGGTTTTCATGTTTGTTGGTTTGGTTTGGTTTGGTTTAGTGCATTTTAACTGGAATTGATGATAGTTTGCCTTAGAAAGTGTAGTAGTTGGTAAATGCTTGAAAACGTAACGTTTTTGGTAGTGTTTTACTGATAAAGTATGGAACTTTATGGTCAAGTGTTTGATTTGTGGGATGTTTTATGTTCGGTTTTTGGATTAGTGTGAAGGGTTAGATGGATTTAAGCTGATGATATGATGTAAGAGGTTTTATTTATTAGTTTGTGATCGGTTGTGAGCGTTTAGATATGATGGTGGTGGTGGTGGTGTGATCCTGTACGTAGGTCTATTAGTTGTTCGTGTATATGCTTTGATTTGGGTAGCCTTAGTTCATTCGATATGGAATATACTGCAGCGTGTAGTATTTGCTGTGATATAGAATGAGAGAGTAAGGTCATAGACTCATAGTCAAGGTTGCAAATATCGGCCATATCGGCCGATATATCGGTGATATATCGGATATCGGCCTTCAACTGATACGATATATGGGTTATAGTCTGGCATATGTTCAAATTTGGGACTATAATTCAAGGAAGAGTTTCGGTTAGAAATGGATCTATTAACTCGTTTCAAGCAAGGTGGATAATACTATGGCAACTGTCACGCTCATCGCCATATATGGCTTTTTTTTTTATCACTGACAACCTTGCCTTTCTCTCATTCTCCTCTTCATAGGAAGTTCATTAGTTTCAGTATTGGAAGTGGACTACCAATAAGCTTTACTTAGTTGGAATGTTGGATGTTTAAACTGTACATTTTTGTATCTATGAAGAACTGATATATGTTATATGTCATAGTCAGTTGGGTATACAGTAATCCTTCAGTTCATAATTCAGGTCCCCGAGTCTCAGGCTTTTGCCTGTGTTTGTTGGTGTTGGCTTAGTTGTTTCAGTTTTATTGTATATCTTTATTGTATTGCATTTATGGTTGGAGTTTGGCTGTAGTTTTGGGTAGGATCTCAGGGACTAGATTACAAATGGATGGTGATGTACTTGAGTGGTGGATATTTTCCTGTATTCTATTCAGTGTGAAGTGTCTTTTTGAATGACTAAATATTAATGAATAACATAGTGCGTAATCGCTTAACTGGTTTTTATGTTCATCTCTGTTCCAAGGTCAGTATAAAGGTTAATAGAACTTTTGCGGCCATTTCATTGTTGTGCTAACTAAGGAATAATGTACTAGCCATTGGGGATTCGATGATTTTTCGATTTTAATCTACGGTTTAAGATAACATTGAGGTAGTATATATAGCCTAATGACTGAGGCACCTAGCCACTCTTGGACTTCCCCACCGTGGTGACTAATGGATCATCATTAGTATCCATGACTACTAGATTGAAATAAATGCCGCTTGGTGTATCAGAAATAGTCTAGGAAACCTGATGAAATGCCACTTGAAGAATTGTTTGTTCTAATGTAAGGAAACCTTGTAGTTACTTGTATTTTTTCACCCACTAGGGCAGTTTAACTGTTCCATTTTCAAGTTGTGGGTTCACAAGCTGTAAATAATAGATGGTCACAATAATAATTAATGGAAGGGCCTTGTGAGTCTTTGCTGTTAAAGAACAAAAGGAAAACTATATGCATGATACAAAATGTACATAATAACTTAACGCTAATGCTATTTTAAAGTGGCAAAGGTTACAAATGAAGCAAGGTGATCATTATTTGCATGCTGAATCTTTAAACTGTATTTGCAGGATGCTAGTTTCGGGAAGAGTATTTTTCTTATTTGTCAAACGCTTGGTGTTGTTTTTGGTGATGTTGGAACTAGTCCACTGTATACCTTCAGTGTTATGTTCAGCAGGGCTCCAATAGAGACAAATGAAGATATTATTGGAGCTTTGTCTCTTGTTTTGTATACATTGATTTTGATCCCACTGATCAAGTACATCCTCATTGTTCTTCTAGCCAATGATGACGGAGAAGGTAAGGTTGACTAATTTGCTTTATATTCCCTTGTAATATCAGCTCGTAGGTGTATTTCTTTATATAGTTGCCTTCTTGAAGTTGACTGTAATTTCTATAATGTTGCAGGTGGTACATTTGCTTTATACTCGCTCATCTGTAGGCATGCTAAGGTCAGTCTTCTCCCAAATCAGCTTGCTTCTGACACACGCATATCAAGCTTCCGATTGAAGGTTCCATCTGCTGAACTTGAGAGATCATTGAAAATAAAGGAGTATCTTGAAACTTCGTTGACTCTGAAAAAGCTTGTTTTAGTGTTGGTGCTTGCTGGCACCTCCATGGTCATAGCTGATGGGGTGGTTACACCCGCAATGTCAGGTCTGTTACTGTTTTAACGCTTCTATCTCATTTCTTATTTAAAGACTCTGATTTAAAAAACTGTTTTTTTTGTTGAGAACTGCTATAACTATCTATTCTGTGTAGTCGTAGTCATCTTACATTTATAACCTTCACTTATTGTTTCTTTCTTGCAGTGATATCAGCTGTTCGTGGTTTTAAGGTTGGAGTTCCGACAGTTGAGCAAGGTGACATGATTTTACATGTAATGCTTAGACGGACAATAATATACAGATAATTCAATAGATGTGATTGCTTCTTTCTGCTTAGTTTTTTCTGTAGGAGTGTAGTGGTAGAATGTATAATACCTGCTTTCCCCCTGTAATAGCTAAGTTAACCTAGCAACTTACACTAAACACAGAATTTCAATAGTCATTTTTAAAGATTAGCGCTTTTACATTTGGCCAACACTCATGAACTTTCAGGCATACAATTTATTGACTAAAAGGGTATTTTTCCCGAGGGACAGTATCTCAGTAGTCTTTTTGTTATTGTTTGTTATATTCTTTGTTAAGTCTATAACTTCAAAGATTTTGTGTTAGTTTCCCACTTTCCCTTTCTCTGACATTAATTTTTTTTATTAAATTTAACTTTTATCCTTTTAATCAGTTGTCCCGTCTTGTTTTTTATGTATTGCAGATCACGTGGTGATGATTTCGGTTGCATATCTTGTTATTCTGTTCAGTGTACAAAAGTATGGAACAAGTAAAGTTGGGCTCATTATTGGACCAGCATTGTTTATATGGTTTTGCTCTCTTGGGGGCATTGGCATCTACAATCTTGTGAAACATGATAGCAGTGTTGTGAAGGCATTTAATCCTATTCACATCTATTACTATTTCAAGCGCAACTCATATAAAGCATGGTACTCTTTGGGTGGATGCCTCTTATGTGCGACTGGTAAACACCTATTACAGATTTAGGACCTTGGATTTTAATCGCTACCTTGCATTTTAAACACATAGGATTTGCTTGTACACTGAACCTTAGAAACACGGTCATTCATTAAAAAAAGAAAACAGATGCCTCTTAAATGTGGATTGTTGTTACTACCGAGTTTTATCTTACACGATTTCATTCCTTTTTACTAATGAATTTTAGGTTCAGAAGCAATGTTTGCAGACCTGTGCTATTTTCCAGTGAGAACAATCCAGGTAAAGCAGTAAGTTGGTACACACTGCAAACGTTACGATAGTGTTACTCTAATTGTAGTTGGGAGACGCTAGTCTGACTGTTCTAAGTATATTTACTTATTTCATACAGCTAATGTTGTGCAGATGACGTTCGTTTTTCTTGTGCTTCCTTGTCTTATGTTGGGTTACATGGGCCAAGCCGCATACCTATTGGATAGTGATGGTGATGCAACACAGGCTTTCTTTTCTTCCATCCCAGGTGAGTCTCATGTGTGTCTAGCATTCTGATTTAAAGATTATCCTTTTAACTCTCAACTGTGAACATACAATGGTTGTAACTCTGGAAGCAACAAATCTGTTTGTACTACTAAGAAAGTAAGAGGTGGCAGTTTTGATCAATTTACTTAACAGTTAATTGGTTTGATTTATATTTTGTACCACTTGATGAAACAAGTATACTTTAAAAACCAAGTTAACATGAAATTGGTCAAACTGGTCGAGGAAATGTCACCAAGTTGTATTTAGATGCTTACAACCTATTAACTCTCTTTATTAAACAAATGAGACTAATATCATAACTATGTAATAATTTATTCTTAAAAATTAAGGAAACATGGAACGTAAATTTATGCGTGGATAGACCTTACTGATCTGACCTGTTACCAACCTGCCTGACTTGCCCATTAGGCTACCTGGCAGTCATGTATCTATACCTACCTCTAACTAGTACGTCTATGGCTTACAGTTTTGTATTTTCTTATATTTTGTTTGCAGATGTTGCTTTTTGGCCAGTGTTTCTGATTGCTAATATTGCTGCACTGATTGCTAGTAGAACAATGACAACAGCAACCTTCTCTTGCATCAAACAGTCAACAGCCCTTGGTTGCTTTCCACGTCTTAAAATTGTGCATACATCTCGCAAGTTCATGGGTCAGATCTATATTCCGGCCATCAACTGGTTTCTAATGGCATCTGCGGTGCTGCTTGTATGCACCATTGCAAGCACCAATGAGATCGGGAATGCATACGGTACTCTTTCCTTCAATATTAGAGGTGGATGGGCTGGGCAGTTTGGGTAAGGATTTTAAACAAGTTGACCCACAACTACTTTTTTTTTTTTAATTTTTGTTTGGACTTTTCTTGTAAGCAATAGTGCATTTGGTATGCTTACAATGCAATATAGGAGGTTGTATGCATAATAATGCACTTTAGCTGGATTTCATCCCATGTTACCCTTCAACTCATACCCTTTTATTAGTTTAATTTCTTTGTATAAAGTATAAACCATATGGTTTTGTTGAGATATAACTCAAGTTAACCTGCTTAAAAGCAAATTGGTTGAACTCGAATTTGACACTTTGAAAGGTCCAGCTACTTAGCTTCCATGTTAACAAGGATCTCTATTATAAATACAGGTATTGCTGAGCTTGGGGTGATGATGATGACTACTTTCTTAGTAACCCTTGTGATGCTTCTTATATGGCAAATAAACATAGTTATTGTGGTCCTATTCTCTCTGATTTTTCTTGGTTTAGAGTTGCTATTCTTTTCATCAGTCTTAAGTGGCATCGGGGATGGAAGTTGGATCATACTGGTTTTCGCTATAGTTATCTTTCTTATAATGTGCATCTGGAACTATGGTAGCAAGCTCAAGTATGAAACGGAAGTTAAGAAAAAGATGTCAATGGATGTATTGCGTGAATTGGGCTGCAATCTTGGAACTGTTAGAGCTCCTGGTATTGGATTGTTATACAATGAACTGGTGAAGGGTGTGCCTGCGATATTTGGACATTTTCTGACTACTCTTCCGGCTGTACATTCAATGATTATTTTCGTCTGCATAAAGTATGTCCCTGTTCCTGTTGTTCCTCAGAATGAGAGATTCTTGTTCAGGCGAGTCTGCTCCAAAGGCTATCACATATTTCGTTGCATTGCCAGGTAAATATCATTTTCGTGATAATTTTGTGCATGTAGTAATGCTCTATCTAGAAACCCGACTACAAGTTGTTTCCTTGAATGTTCTTAGTTAATAGATGTGGCAAAATGATAAGCTGGGTAACAGATCCAAAATTCTAAATGGGTGATTTTTGGGTATGGATTGAATTGGTGGGTTGATCTCGAACACTTTTTGTCCAAAGTATCTTTGAGTGTATATTTAATGTAGTATTAGTGTGTTAAATTAGAGTACAAGAGTTAAGTATTTTCAATAACCATCTTATACTTGATTAAGTTATGGATTTGGGATGCTTGATGCTTTAGGAAAACGTTTTTGGGCAACTTTAGCCAGTGTCCTGTTAAACTACATTCTTAATGTCTTTTGTACCCATCTGCCAGCTGTAATTATTTTACTTGCGTAGTGTCAAGACCACTTCCCTGATTTATTCTCTTACAGTTCAAAGTCCATTTTTACAGGTATGGTTACAAGGACGTTCGTAAAGAGAACCACCAAATATTTGAACAACTACTAATTGAAAGCCTAGAGAAGTTCATCCGTCGTGAAGCTCAAGAAAGATCATTAGAGAGTGATGGGGATGATGATGATTCTGATTTTGAAGATGACCCATCGCGTGTCCTTGTCGGCCCAAATGGCAGTGTTTATTTTGGTGTCAACGACACCGGTAATGGGATCGACAATCACTACATAACAATCTCAGAAACAACCACTTCAAACGAGCCCGATAAGGCTCCTGCCAACTCAGATCCCGAGCAAAGTCTTGAGAACGAGTTGGCTTTCCTACACAAAGCCAAGGAGTCGGGGGTTGTTTATCTTCTTGGACATGGAGATATTAGAGCTAAAAAAGACTCATGGTTTATTAAAAAATTGATCATAAACTACTTTTATGCATTCATGAGGAAGAATTGCAGGAGAGGGACTGCAACTTTAAATGCACCCCGCTCACACTTGATTCAAGTGGCCATGACTTACATGGTGTAAATGAGTTGATTTATAGTAGATGCTTAATCCAGAAATAAGCTGATTTAGCTTTGTTATGAAGATAAGGGCTGTTAACTTGGTGGCTGTTAGTTTTATCCACACACATGCTCTTCATTGTTGGTACCGATTTTGACATCTTTGATTGCCCATCTTTTGAGATGTAGTTATTTGTAATGGATGGGCGTATTATGTAGACTGCTTGAATTATGGGTTCGGCAGTAAACCTAAACCATAGTCATATACTTTTTGCATACTGCCAAAGTTTGAATGGATATAACATAGCCTGGTTATTGAGCTACAATGATGAAAGGAAATTCAAATTTATCTTTGTTTATACGTTTGGTGTTGTGATTAGAAGTGGCATAATGGGTGGGTGGTCAAGATTATTAGGCTACATTTCGGATTGTAGCTTATGTTAAATTGGAGATATTACATGTAAAAGCTATTGTGTGTTTGGCTTCTTCATTACAAGCTCCATAGACATTTTTAACTTTTTTGTATGATTAATATGCTAATATGATTTTAGAAACTAAAATTACACAGTTAGTTTGGCTTAGCAGTTAAAGGAATTCTAAGTTTTGTTTTGTATTGATTTGGTAAACGTTTTCTAGTTATGGGGTCATAAGGAATTTTAGGTGGGCACATTATGTTAAGCTATGTATGAGTTATACTTAGAGATGAAAGTTTTGTTTCATTTCTCGATAGTGGGAAGCTCGTGAGCTTATTATCTCAGAACAAGTTCATAAGATCTACCTTTTTACGTTCTCAAAGCCCATGTGTGATGGACATGAGGGCAAGAAGAAAGAGAAGGATGAGGTTTCTCTCACCTTCGGCATAATGGTCCCCAAGGAGGAGCCTGCACGATGGGCCAGGAAGATTCAACCTACCTAAGTGAGAGTCAAAATTCAAACGGCATTATAATTATCATCACAATTTAAAAATACTCCAAATTCATCAACTGATAAACACCCTAGAAAGACAACCCATATGGAAACAGTTGAGCCAGAAACCGCAAATGTCAAAAAAATAAATAAATAAATAAATTGGCAGAGCTGGGTAGGATAGTTAAGCTTTTCTACATATTTTTTTTTTTTTTTGCAGATCAACATTTGGCAATGCATATATAATGGACTAACGCAGAAAGAAAAAATGAGATCATATATAATGGTTAGAAGAGGTTCTGTACTCATTAAAAGCTGCACATGTAAGTGCATCCTTGTCTGCAAAATAAATAGAGAAGACAAAAATGACTAACATAACCCCTATCTTACTATAACTATCACCATGTGTCTTCTTTCCCCAAATGATACAAATCTTTTGCTTTGTTAACCGGCCATCATGAATCTACATACAATCTAAGTGAGGGTTTTGGGTGCGGGAGCTTCTATGTCTTCTAGGACTTCATAAGATGGTGCTCCATTAATTCTTTTCTGTTGTGATGTGAATCTGAATCTAAGAAGTAATGAATTAGTCATCACACCGATCGAACTCAAACCCATGAGGGCGCCCGCAATTGAGGGAGTAAGCATCAACCCCGTTACTGGCAACAAAGTTCCTGCAGCTATAGGAATCCCAACCTGCAATTATGCAGTTATATTAGTTTTATAGAAACATGCACTAAGTTAATAGCACCTTCAATAGCAAAATCACCCACAGATATCCTACTCATTTCTTATGACTTACCATAAACCAGATTTTAGTTCCGTGTATAGACACAGTTAGGTTTAAATGACGACGTTAAAATATTTAGGATTGCTATTTATGCATAGTGATATTTTTGACATGCATATACATCCTTAGATTTTAAATCTTTCCACTCTCAATCAGTTGCAATTTCTTTAAGATCAAATAAATTAAATTTATATATATTGTGTGCAGAGCTCTAATTTATATAGGGGTTGGGTATTGTAAAACAAGTATTAAGGTAAAATAAATAAGACAAGATCTTGACCCTTTGATCATGGTTAAACTGATGCACGAAGATTCATGAACCAATTGATGCACGATGCTTTTCATGATGCACGGTGATTTTCAGTGCAGAGAAACCTATTGTTTTATTTGTTTTACTTTAATACTTGTTTTATTTTACCTAAAACCAATTTATATAAATTCAATTTTATATGATGTAGAGATTTTTGTAATGATATCTTAAACATCAAATAAAAATTTAGTGTATCCATATTATATTAAATCTTGGGATTTTTAGATAGGAAAGTCCAATTTTAGGTAAACTGAGCTTCTGATTGCCTTTGGTCAACAGAAAAATTAAGCATTGTGATTGTCAACTAAGAGTAACGGTCTTTTGTTAATATTATATTAGCATAACTATGTTTTTACTCTGAAAATACAGTATGATAGAAGTACGACGTTATTAAAATACCAATCTAACTTCTATTACAATGTCTTTAGAGGGTTGTATATATTGAAAATACACACTGGACTAGTTTTAACCCACTTGCCCCATTTTGACATGTTTCTCTTTTATCTTCTTTTTCCATTTGTTGTTATCTGACCCATATGAAATTATACATACCACTTTATGGAACCTTTACGCTCATTTTATTAGTTATAATTATCTGCGATGTGACTTTTGAGCTTTTGGTCCTTAGTCGAAAAGATCTCAGCTCAACCTATTGCAGCCATAAGAATCAAGAGGAACAAACAAGAAGTATTACTTACAATATTGTACCCAAAAGCCCACCAAAGATTTTGCTTCACAGTCTTCATCGTTTGTCTGCTAAGCTCCATTGCATCAATCAACTGCAAAGGGGTATATGCCAATTAACATGCTACATTACTATACTGTGCTACATCTATATCTTAATAAAGTCGTCACTTTTTGAGACCATTCTCTTTTAATGGTCTCACATACACCACGCCCATCAAGTATATCATCCCACATTCCCATCTATGGTTCAAATCGGTAGTAAGTGCAAAAGGTCTGCCAGATTGGGCACAGGTCAAAACGGGTACCTTTTAGATCATGACAGGCTGGACCGACCAGCAAACACTTTTTTGTCTTCTTTTCTTGAATATTAACAACAATTGATATCTTTAAAATTTAATATTTTTAAAATTATAATAACAATAACCATATGATACAAAATAATATTTAATGTATTAGGCAATTACACTTATAACTTTAGAACTGTTCTGCTTTAGCTATTTACTTTGAAATTTTACTCGTTTGACCCCATGAGAAACGAAGTATAACCCAGACAGAACAGTTTACTCATAAATGGGTCTACTTAAGTGTATGAGACGCTTTCTTCCTACACAACCAGAGTGGCAATTATCATTGGGAGAACAATCTCTATGATTCTATAGTTGAGAAAGTGACAGAGGGTACCTGTGAAATTTTGTTACCCATGAGCACAACTGACGCGACCTCGCTGGCAGCTCCAACACCTCCACCTATGGCAACTCCTACGTGTGATTCAGCCAAGGCAGCAGCATCATTGATTCCATCCCCAACCATAGCAACAACATGTCGATCTTTCTGAAGTTTGCTGATAAATTTACTTTTTTCATCAGGTTTAACTCCATAGAACACCTACCAAAAACACAGATTATTACCATTTTATCTCAAAAGGTTTTCCCATTTTCCCTAATAATTCATTATTTAAGTTTACAAATTTTATAAGGGGAGGGTATGACTGCACGTTGACACATACCCAAACAAGAATGAAATGTCTGTACCTGTTCCTTTGGAATACCAACTACAGAGGCAACATATTCAGCTGAACTCTTTTTATCCCCGGAAAGCAAGTATACATTAATTCCTTGATTAGTCAAAGATTGAACAACATGTGCAGCATCTTCTCTTATCTGATCCTCAACGTAAATAAGTCCTGCAAGGACACCATCTACCCCCACATACACCACTGACTGATTTTTAAACTCTTCAGTTTCTACAAATGGATTCTCAACAACTCCATGCCTGCATTGGAATCAATTATAGAAATAAGACTCCAGCGTTAAGTACCAGATTACAGAACCACTACCAACGGCCTCTTCAAAGCAAGAGATGGCAGGTCGGTCAGATTGGCGGACGGTCCAAAAATCAAGACTGAACTACTGAAGCACCCGTTGATTTGGGTAGACCCAGAGACATTTTGTAAACATCAGAAGCATTAATTATGATTGCAAAATATTATATTAATAACCTAAATCTTTATATGAAGTATAACATTAGGATTTTGTTTGTATGTATACGTGTATTATACATATATATCATAGTGTGATAAATGTGACAAATTTGGTAGGCCTACAAACATGCCTAAAAATCTGGTGCACATGGCAGATCAAATATTAAGATTAAGAAAGAGAATGAGTGAAATCCATGTGTGTCAACACCAGATGTTTAGGCATGTTTTCAGACCTACCAAATTAGTCACATATATCATTACTCTAACTATGAGCATGGATACCTTTGATTATGACTCACTCCATCTATTAAGTTTCTTTTTAATCGACAAATTGAGTGAATCTAGGAATCTGTACAGAAATGACTCAACAGAACATGATAGTAATGGAGCTACAAAGAAATGCTTGTGTAAGTCTGAAAATTCATCACAAACACAAACTCATGCCACTTCAGAATCTATAGAAGAATGGTTGATTATTCTGTACCTCCTAACCCATTCCAATGAACCAACAGAAATCATCTTTTTCCCAACTGAGGCTACTGCACCAGATCCAGGTTCCTCCACAAATGTTCCATCATCAGCCTGCATAAAGAATACTCTCATGAAATGACTATAACTCTATAAGATCAACTCTAGAGTCTCCAACTTACTAGATGTTCGCGCAGTAAAAATTCAAACGTAGTTTACTAGAGAAATAGGAATAAAATGTATTATTATATCTAACCAGTTTAATTTTAAAAAAATAAAAAACCTGGACAGTCTGAGCCATGGACTATTTTGATACGGGATCAAATTGATATTGTTCTCTTTGAGCCAGTCAAACATTTAGTTACAAACTCAACTTTGGATGATTCAGAAGAGTAACTTCTTAGTAGAAAATATAGATACAAAGTTATTGCACAAAACTAATCTGGTGGTAGATATGAAAAGCCACTAGTAAAAACTTTCAAGAAACAAAAATAGGATAAAGTTAAAAAGATAACATTCTTTGTATATATGTACTTGAGCCAAATGCAAATAGGCCCATTCATTTTGGTAGATAACTGTATTGATAATTGTTTTGATGGAGATATATATGAGTTATCAAGATTGAACAATTGCTGGTAGTGGTGGGGGTAAATGTGAGATACCAAGTGAATATAAAATAAAATTAAAATACGTAATAAAACGTTGAAGACGAAAATTAAATTCTTTTAACTATGGCATATGGAATTTTAAGTAAATTATGTGAAATTTCTCTGGCTAGCAGACAATATTATGTACCTTTACATTAGGGCATTTAGCACGCCGTGCAGCTTCCACTATAGCTTTACCAATTGGATGAATTGTATTAGATTCAACAGCAGCAGCTAACTTCAGTACATCAATATCAGACCATTTGTCACTTGAATTAAGCCTGCATCATAGTTGCATTCAATTATACCAACAACAACTTGCATTAGGTAGAATTAGATTCTATTATAATAGTTTATACAATTGACTTCCGGTAGTATCACACTCAAAATAATATCAATTAGTATATTGACAAATGTATTCACCCAGAATATACAAAAATTTGCTCTTCTCACGAAGTCTCAAAATTAGAATACCAAATTCACTCTTACCCATTAAACTATTTAAGTCATTCTAATTTCCAAGAACTCCCGTCCCCCACAAAGATTGGCCTCGGCCCCAAAAATGTGACTCCCCACTCTATAAGTTGGTAGACCTTACTTACCTAACAGATTTTATAAACTAATACAAATATATAACAACTAATTAGGATCAGAAACTTGGAACAATACTCAACTGTAACTCGGAAAAGTCGCCAGATGTTGGAGTCACTATATTTGTGACAACAGGTTTGCCAATGGTTAACGTTCCTGTTTTGTCAAAAACAATTGTGTTGACTGTAGAAAATTTCTCTAAGATACTTCCGCCACGCAAGAGCAATCCTTTTGTAGCACCAAGTGAAGTCCCAACCTAAATTGGCAGGATAAAATAAGATCAGACCATTGATTTGTTTACATTCACATTAAGCACGCCTTTGATCATGTGACGTTCATGTATATATCTTGGAGAAAAAGAGCTTACCAGCACAGCAGTTGGTGTTGCTAAACCCAGTGCACATGGACAAGCAACAACCTGCATCACAGAACAGATGTTAAGCTTTCAAATAAAATGATAAAAATCCCAATAGCTATATGTCCTTTTATTGAATGAAAAGATGAAATACCAAAACACTACAAGAGAGCTGCAATGCTAGTGACATGGAACTTCCATGGTGAAGAGTGGCTGGCAAAATATGCATACCAAAAGCACTCCAAAACATAAATGTAGCGGCAGAGATTGCCATCACACCATAAGTAAAGTGTCCAGCAACCTAGTACAAGAAAGATGGCATTAATATGAGCAAAATAATAAAGCAAATTATTATATTCATAATGAAAAAATTGTAATTTCATCATCTAATAATAAATATAGAGATGTATTCACAACAGGATATGAGATGAATGTAGGACCTTGTCAGCCAAACGTTGAACAGGAGCTTCTCTACTCTGAGCTTCTTCTACCAAACGCACAATGTCTCCCATAAAGGTTTCACCGCCTGGCCTTTGTACTTCAACAGTAAGCGCTCCATTAAGGTTTATACTTCCTGCTGACACTTCAGCCTACAACACAAGAAATTATTTTAAAAAATAAAAATAAAAAAAGCATTATCAAATAAATCATAATTGTCAACATCTTACAAACCCACACAAAAACAATCTATAAAATGTGTATTTTCTCAAAACTGATGTCATATTTACCCCCGGAAGCTTAGTAACTGGAAGTGGTTCCCCAGTGAAACTTGACTCGTCCACTGCACTTCTACCAGCTCTGACTATACCATCGGCAGGAACACGATCCTGAACAGTGAGCATAATATTTTGTAAATAGAAGCCAAAATTAAAGCTAGAACACACACTTTATTATGAAATTTTGTAAATGAATTATGTCTTAAACTTACTCCAGGTAGTACAACAATTCTATCTCCTATGGAGAGACTATCACAAGGAACGTCCACTGTTGAGCTCGATTCTTGAGCATCATCAGTCACTAGAAGACGAGCTTTTGGTGGCAGAACACTAAGAAGGCTTGTCATGTCACTGGTGGCCTTAATTTTAGCTCGTTGTTCAAGATTCCTTCCCAGCAAAACAAATGCAATCAGCATAATTGGTTCTTCAAAGAACACTTTCCAACCCTACACATACAATAATAAAACAGGGTATAAACTTTCCATCTATCAGGGGCTAATATACTACCTGTCTGGTTAAACATAATATTCAACCAGGTTAGTTATTCATTGTCATTTTGTAACATTCGAAGAACACTGGCAACTTCAATTTATGGTAAACATAATTAGTCTACATTGGTCATAATAGAATGTCAGGGCCAGAACTTGCTCTTGTTTTCCCCGGATTTTGCCCTTACTTATACATTAAGGTTAAAAGTTATTCATGGGCGGTAATTTCGAGTTCATGCTTGAATCTATCAAACTTGGTACACGTTAAAATCTATTGCACTTCTGCATGCAATAATATCTAGAGTGTTGTAGTTGGTTTTGTTTGCGTACTTATTACTAAATACAAACTGCATCAAAGCAAGCTAATCCATTTTCAAAAATAAAACACAAACAAAACAATTTATTTTTAATAGAGTTCTGATTGATACTGAAGAAACTTAGAGAACTTTTCCTTAAATTATTCCAATCAAATCGCATTGTTTTATAATCAGCAGAGCTTGTAACAAGTTAAAACAACTGAAAAGCAAATTGGAGACTCTGCTCGCTGGAGCCTGGGGCAATTTTTAATGTTACACACCAACCATGTTCTTCCTTGCCTTTTAAAGCAGACTTGACATCTTTCATTATATTTCCACAATATTGAATGAATGCTCAATACAGAAGAAAAAATTTATATCAGCAGGTAGCAAGAAAAATACTATATGTGGAAAGAACAGTGGGGATTACCAATTTTGGTATCAATGCTGCAAATGAGCTAACGGTAAATGACGATATCGCCCCAAGACCAACTAGCGTATTCATGTTTGGAGTCCCCCTTAAAAGACTTTTTATACCATCAACAATAAGTTGACGTCCAGGAATCAACAATGTAAATAAAGACAATGACAAATGGAAACCAGTTGAATGCATGGCATGGATCCACCAAGCTTTGGCTCCAATGAAATGAGAGACATGCCCAAAAAGGCATACAGCACATAAGGCCCAAGAAACGGCAAGTCCCCTACCTGTTAAAATAAAATAGTTGATCAAAATACTACTAGAAATAATTCATCATACTACAAGATATTATATAAGCGCATACCACTTTCTTTTAATTGTTTACGCTTGTCTTCCACCTTTCTTTGAAATGTTTGGAAAACACTTTCTTTCTTAGAATCTGTAAAAATTGGTGCAGACATGGTGGAAGATCAGTAATGATTTTAACAGCATACTTTGATCAACCATGTAATATAAAGAAACACATCAAATTTTGCAGTTATAAAGAGAACTTATATACAGAAACGCATCATAATTGTGAGACTACAAGAAGACAGGTATCTTATTTGAAACTAAGAGGAAAAGATACAATCCTAGAAAGTTCTATGACTGACTGGAAATCATTATTTCTCAGTAGTCGGAACAAATGTAACGCTTTCGAAATACTGAGATTCTCTACTACATATAACAAAAAAGAATCTACATAAGCCTTCCATAATGTGAGGGTGCTCCACTGGTAGAATTGCCTCCTTGCAAACAACACTCACCTATGGATACAAAAGCTAATTAAGCATGACCCAAAGATCAAACTGTCTTTCAAAGATAGTGTTGAGAGTTTTGGGTGTGAACAAAGTAACATAGAGAATATATATAATCCAAAAGTCCAGGTAACAAGGACATACCACAAAGGCTTATGGTTGCTCATACAAGAATCCATTGCATATATTAAGATGCATCTCCTTCAGTTGCAGCCTCACCTGCCAGTTACCCATCAATCCTCTTTATCAATTACCGAGTGAAACAGACGGAATATTTGTATAAGTCTTCTTTTTCAAAAGTCCTTTTTGGAAATCGAAATCAATGTTTTTTCTCAACTTCGGTGGTCACTACGTACACTATTCAACTTTTTTCTCAAAAAGCCAATATATATGTTGCAACAAGTCCATACTATTATTAATACGGTTAATAGTTCGCCATGTGACCAAACTTCTCTAAAGCTTTACATTTTGGAAAAGCTCAGCTAAGCTATTGTGTGCTAATTTTATTATAGAATACTTTGATTCATGTTATTGGAGAAAATTGATGATTACAATAAGAACTATCTAACTAAACTGGTGTCATCACCCCAACGATAACAGACATAAGCGTCAAGGAAGCCAGCACCATATCATTTCAATAACTGGAGAACACATCATGCAAAGATTCTTGTAGGCAGGCCAACCAGAACCAGATGGACCTTGTAACCTTAGACTTGACCAACAACTATATAGATTAGACAACACAAAAAACAAACCTAACAGAAAGAAAAGGCAAAACACCCACAAAACTAGGTGTAAGCATTATAAGACCTAAACCTAATAAAACACTTTGTAGTTGCACCCAACAAAAATTCACAAAAGTCTAAACTTTACGTCTTCACCAGGGGCACAACATAATATAGCATTACTAACGGCTTCTAATAGTTAAAATGAGTAGCTATCAAGAATTTTATGATGATAATATCTATAGAAAAAAATACAAGTACACATTTGAACATACATGGAAAAAGGTCAAATGCTGTGAATTGCAATAAAAAAGAAAAAATAAAAATTCTAATGGAGCAGATACAGACCTCTAAGGTTAGATTTAAATCCACAAGTTGTCAAATGTTTAGCAAGTTCTTCTCCCAGGACCCTTTGCCAGTTAGGTGAAGCCTTAGCTTCAGATACAGGCCATACAATTGCTGTCTCTGTCGTAAGATTCACACTAGCAGAAGATACCAGCGGCTGTAAACATGTCAATAATGTATCATTATTAACTAGTTTACTTCAAGGTACACAAAGCAGAAAAATTGTTTCTCGGAAAGAAACATAAAAACGTTTATATTCTGCCATATTTGCAACATCGTTATTCATTAATGATTTTTCTTTTGTAACTTTTCAACATCATCTTCAAATTTATAGTGATTAATTACTTGCTTAGTGTGGACATGCGTTCTTCCATTTGGCAGAAAATGACAACAAAAGTACAAGTTACAGGACAACCCCTGAAACATCTCCGCATGGTTACTTAAGTAGTAAGCACACAACGACACAAATACCAAATGATAGGCAAGCAGAGTATGTGGAAGTACTTACTAGACTCTCTAAAATTCTTTTTACACTTGCAGAACACCCTCCACAGCTCATACCCTGACAAAGCAAAGGATTTGTATGTTAGTAATTACAGGACGAAAAAAGCATAAATTTTCACAAATAACTATCAAAAATAGCAAATTGGCATACGATAAGAGGATGTGCAACTAGGAGACAAGGAAGCCATAAAATCAAGTGAGATACTTTTCCAATTAGTTCGTGCATATTATCCTCAAAGGATCCATTGTTCTAACTTCTAACAGAAACCACTAATTCAGAGAATTTACTCACCTAGAATAACAAACTTGTAGATATACACATCATAACGTCTTACATAACAAATACATCTTTTATTGTCCTATTGGAATGTGATCAACTCGACGATTGCTAATTGATATTCCTAATATCAAAAAAAAAAAAAAAAAAAAGAGGCTTCTCCTATTCTATGATCATACATACATATATAATCCTATTACTCCTATCACACATTGCAAATCATTGTATATTCCTTGTTGATATTGATAAAGCTATTATTATTATTAACATGATCAATTAACTAAACACGGCCGAGATCAAACGAATGCGAGATAAAGTGTATATATATATATATATATACTTACTCCAACATCTAGAATGATAACATCAGACGAAAAAGCCGAAGCATCATCACCTCCTACACCGACCGGATTCGCCTTAACCTCACCTCCATCACCACCACCACCACCTCCTCCACTTCCACCAAACACATCTCCACCACCACCGCCGCCACTTCCAGTACTAAACGAAGCAGCCGAATTCGAAACACACGATAACCGATACCTAACCGAATTTACTCCACCGGCACCGCCACGGCTGACATTCCTCAATCCAAACAACACCGGACTTGCAGAAGCAGCACCGAACTTCAATCTCCTCAATTCAGCTTTTGCAATTCCGACGGTAATTCGGTGGAAGTTCAGCAGCGCAAGCTGGCTCCGTACAGATTGAGCGCCGGTGAGTTTAGAAAAACCGATTGCAGCTGATGCAGTTGATAATGTTGATTCCATTGTCAACTTAGAATGTGTTAATGTGTATCTATATCTGTCTGTATCTATTTATATATATATATATATATATATATCATATATGTGTGTAGATATATATGTATATGTATGTGTACCTACCACCACTCGTATCAGTCTGAAAACCTAGAAATTGAATACATAAATTGTTTTTTTCCTTGATTAAATAAATAATTTTTTTTCTTGAGCAAATAAATAATTGATTAATGAGTTCTGCAACATTATCTACGGCATGTGATCGTTTGTAGAGTAGGTGAGAAGAAGATAATAGGTCCATGGTTTCCACGTGCATATAATATGATCGCTTTTTTGATTTTGTATTGTACTGTAGATAGGATTACAAGATTCAAAAAAAATATTAATAATAATAAATTAAGGTAAATTATATAAATCATATATGAGATTTGTAAGATACTATATTTACGATTTAAGAAAATTACTTAAGGCATACCTATCGTTATCAATAACTTATACTGATCATGTCTAACATTGTCAATTATGCACGCTAACCATACCTATTACAAACGAAGTTTGACTAATCATTAAGTTTTGTCACATGTGAGGCACGTAAAACCGTAAAAGTAGTTTTTTACCCAATATCTGCTCCATCCATTTTCTTTTCAATTTAACTTTTGTAAATAAACTTATTTTTATCTAATGTACTATTGATAATAATACAAAATACATATAAAAAGGATTTACATATACATATTAATAATTTATATAAAATAAACATTACAACTAAATTTTAGTTAATTTGTTCAAACTTTAGTTGTAGTTTTTTAATTTTATTTAGTTTTTACTAATATAATATTTTATTTTTAATAAAAGTAAGTTTACACAATAAAATAAAATTGAGAAAGATGTGAGGAAGAAGAACTTATCACAATACCACTTTACTAGTAAGTAGTAACTCTTTCAATCCTATGATCTACTATCTACTACTCCATTAATTTTAAGAGAAAATAGCCTTAATACCCAATTTTTATAAATGATATATCAATTTACCCAACTTTTTTTGGTTTTTCACAAAATACCCAGAAAAATCGCAATAACTTTCGAAAATCGCAATGAGATTGTTAAAATCGCAATGAGATTCCCAAAATCGCAACGAGATTATACAAAATCGCAATGAGATTACAAAAATCACATAAAGATTTATGAAAATCGCATAAAGAGTTTACATAATCACATAAAGAGTTTATAAATCTCGTAAAGATTTTGTAAAATCTGAAGTTCTTTATGCGATTTTGATAATCTTTATGCGATTATAAGTTCTTTACGCGATTTTTAAAATCTTTATGCGATTGTCATGTCTTTATGCGATTTTGATAATCTTTATGAGATTATCATGTTCTTTACACGATTCTGAAGTTCTTTATGCGAATTTGTAAATCTTTATGCGATATTACATGTTCTTTATGCGATTTTTATATCTTTATGCAATTTACCCATTCAGGATAAGATTTTATGACAATTTAAGTACGTAAAGTTACAAAAAACTCCCCAATACATCATATGAATTCTATCCTTTCTAACAAAATAATTAGTTCAAAGTTTTCAATATTTCTCCCAATATTTGAGTGTACAACTAATTAAAGGTATGTTTTTATTAATTTACTAGTAATTATTTGTTATTGAGTTTCATAGTATAATGAAATCGTCCACTGTTGAGAGTGTTTGGGTAGATTTATGTTTTGGTGGATCATGGGAGAATGTGAATGGTTGTTTGCAGTATATACCATTATCTATGAATGTTTCACTAAAACTATCATTTAAAAGTTAACTTATAAAGGTTTGATGTTACGTGTTGCAAAAAAATTGAGTTAGGAGCCTCAAAGCGGGTTTAAGCTATCTTATTTGAAAGAAGGCAAAGTCTATTTATTAAACGATAATGAAGATGTTGATGGTTTCATGGCTTATATTAATGTTTCAAGAGATCTTGCTACATTATATGTTGTTGCACCTAAAAGTAGTGAATTCGGGTCAGGAACCGAAAGTAATCATATTAGTTCTTCAACCCCTGCTTATGGAGATCACAATGAACAACAAAATACCTATAATCAACATCAAAATTTCATGATTCCACCACATTTTCAAACACATACAACTCATTTTAGTATCCAACCTCAACAATCTCAAAATCCACAATTCTTCCTTGATAATTCAAATTTCAATCAAGTTACAGACCCAAATTCAGGTTTTCGAATAGAAGACTTAGATGATGATAATGAGCCAACCAAAAAAAATGTGAATAGTATTCATTTTGGTTTTGATCTTAGTGAATACGCGATCTTGAAGATAACTCAGATCAAGTTTGGGGTAAAAACAAAGTAGAAAAATCAATGCCAACTTACAACAATCTTGAAGAATATGAAGATATGGATGATGGAGCCACGGGTAAAAATGATCTTCATTTTGATGGTTTTGATCTTAGTCAATACTCGGATCTGGAAGATAATTATGATAGGACTATGCATGTAGATGTTAGTGAAGAGGAAGATATGATGGTGAAAGAGACAGTTGAACACCCATTCTATAATTCGTATAACTATGAAGAAGAAGAAGAAGAAGAATGATGTGTTAAATCGAGTAATAAAATTTATAAAACACGAACTACTAGAAAACTGACTACAATACACTTACAGGCAGTGAACCCATTCGTATGCAGTATAGTAAACAGGTAAATCCGAGGTCGAACACAAGGACTTTGTAAGCAATTGTTCAAATAAAGTAATTCAGATTAAAAAGGGGTTTTTATGGCCGAGTTGCCACGTTGCAAAAGTTAGTGAAAATAGTTAGTAATCCCATAGGATTAATCGAAAAGAGAATTTGGTTGTATTTTATGACAAAAGAGATTTAAAAGTCATCCGTCTTGACCTCGCTCAACAACATGTTTGGATTGCACATTAATGAAGCTCAAATTCAAATTAAGTTGATAAAGATAATCGTGACAAAACAAAGACACAAACTGGTACCACCGGCATTTGTAAAATTATTTAAATCACCTAATTAATCAGTTCCTTTGTAAAAGCTGGTACCACCAACACTTAAAAAAATTTCCCTAACCAACTAGTTTGTTTGACTATAAAATTAACAATTGTACCTATGTGAAGATAACGTGGTACCACCAGCCGTTACCCAACACGTTGACAAAATAACTCCTTTTATTAAATGACATTCACTATCATACCATGAACTAGTGATAACTGTTTATAGACAAACAGTTAATAGAAAATCACATACGTATTCAACTAGTACCACTAATAAAGAACACATATGCCACCAATATCAAATAATAATTAATAAGGAATTAAATCATCAAGATCTCGATACAACGATAATTAAAATCAACTTTGAATTATTAAATTAGTGCAATCCTACATATTGTATCACTCCATCAAGACGGATGATATAAAATTTAGCTACTCATGACAAAACTAATAAACACAAATACAATTATTAATAGAAAAGAATCCATATTAATATTGTACGATGATAAAGTCTTAACAATTAATATTAAATAAAAATAGAGAAGTAAAAAGAGTTTGACCAGATTTGTAACAAGCTGCTTCGTAAACGAATTCGAAGAAAACAGTAAAGTTTCACACTTTTGTCGAACACCTGGAGCTGCTCAAAACCCTTCCTATGAATTTGTAATTGCCAAGCGCCTCCTCTACTCTCGTACAATTAATAACTATATATAGTTATTGATGTTGTTACTTGACCGACGTAATAAGACCACAAAGGGGCCGAAACTTCTTTCTTTCTTTTCTCGGCTGCACACATGGAAGGGATGGGCCAGGCCCAACTTGACCATTATTTTGGGCTGCTGCTCACGTGAAGAAACACCACAAGTGGGCTGCCCCACATAACTTTCTTTTCAATAGTAAATGTCCAGCCCATGATTAATTCTCCATAGCAAAATATTGAAATTAGCTTTGGACTAAATTCACGTCTAACTTGCAAAACTATGATGCATCTTTAAAGGACTTATTTTAACCTTTGTAATATAATCTGCCACATTTACCTACAATCCAATTAAATATCTATTAAGTATCAAAAGTTTACAAAAATAAACATAATTTAAATATAAAAGAAATGATATCGCATAAAATAAATATGTATAAAATAGGCGTTATCAAATTCCCCTACACTTAAGCTTTACTTGTCCTCAAGAAAATTCAAATTTCAAAACAAACATTCCTTTGGTTCAAGATCGCAAAAACACGACAATTATCAAAAGAAGCTAAACCATGAAAGTTAGAAAATAAATGAATATGGTTAAGCAGTTTTAATCTTAAATGAAAATTGAAATGTTTGACAATATTTGAATCTGATCTACAAGCCTCGAAAACACGACTAAGCACTTTAATCAAATGAAAGAAGAACATCTCAACTAACCTACTCCAACTAACAAACTATTGGGGTTGAAATATTGTATCAATCATTCAAAGCCTAGTCGTGATGCATACTATTTTACCATAGGCTTGTTCTAGAATCAAATCTCCACCATCATGGCGTAAGCACCAAGCATAACTATCAAAAGAGGTCTTTTATTCGGTTTTAATGTACATTCTGAAGGCTTACAAGGGTCATTAAAATTGTGTATGGAAATTTGGGATATAATTGGTGTTAAAAAGAAATAACACAACAATTAACAAAGTTTTACATTATAGTCTACTCCAACACAACCCATATCACTAGTTGCTATCTATCTAAAGCCCAAAAGATGTTATCCCGACACTACTCCCTAATAGACCGATAAAAACCGACATCATTACCAGTATGACCTTCAAACGACTCTTAACCACCATAACATACCAATATTGACTTAAACGAATATAGCCAACTTCAAATGAAAAAAAGAACCATCAAAGAACCTTTTGTTGGTCTCATATACATACCAACTTAAACCATAAGATAAGCATTTAACCATTAAGCTTTTGTTGGTTTAAACTAACTACCAACTTACATTGATTTGCCGAAAATATGGGAAATACCAACTGACAGTCCAAACTCATTTTTCTATCATTTTTATATTTTTTTCTATTTTTTCTATTTTTCAATTTTTCCATTCTCTCTTTTTTTTTTTTAATGAACTACTTTTACCCTGCCTAATTGGTACCCCTTTTTGAACTTTAAAATACATTGACAAATCATAACTCTTACTAATTAAAATATTCTAGACTTCCTCTAAAATCATGACGAAATCAATCTACCCCCACTAATAGGAAATATACCAACCCGACATAACCAAGACAACCCAAATCATTCAACTAGCATAGGCAACTAATGACCAACCATGGATTTCGACTATCGGTATGGCGAGGAAAGGTTACATATTTAAGTGGATTTAAACACAAACGAATAAGGCGAGGCTCAACAGGTATTTTACAAGTTTCTTGCACTAAAAATGAGTGCAACACGGGTTTAAACAAGGGTATTTACTAACTAATGTGGTTAGCTACTAAAACACATGCACAAAGACATGGTTAAACAATGATAAACATAACAAGGGGTGAAATAACAAAGAAAAACACGGTTTAAACCTAAATTTGCCTCTTTATCATCTAGTTACACCTATATCACCGAAGTGATCTCACTACGATCTCGAAATGATCAACTAGGACAAGTTCTAGAATCAATGCGATCACCGACACACTCATATCAAAGAAGAAATAATACGGAAATGGAAAATCAACCTTAAACTTGCACATCGTAGTTCAGAGCTCTTAAAGAGACCCTTACTTCCGGATAAATCCAAAAGCCTATGAGAGGGACAAATTTACAAGGCTAATAATTTCAAAACCGTAACACCTAGCATATATATAAATGAATCAAGACCTTACAAATTTGGTGTTTTGGGATATAAGTGTGCTAGTCATGTTATCAATCCAGAAAGGATTTGCCCAATTAATCATTCAAAACACATTTCACAAATTAAAATTTTTTGACCAAAGGAATTTATAGTTTAATTACTAATATGATTAAATCCTATATGACAAAGCAATAAACTATAAGGACAAACAAGCAAAAGTTTCAAAGTCTCCCAAATTAACCCGGCTTTTTCCTATTTACCTCTCTCCCACACTTGAGTTGTACAATGCCCTCAATGTACAATGAACTAAGACAAAACTATGGGAAATAGGGAAAAGTAAATAAAAGAGATAAAGAACTTAGAAACTTCCTGGGTTTAATGCGCATGCTCCAAATGCTCGGTTGATCCAAAAATAATGTAAGTTAATTGCATCTCAACCGCATTTAACACCTTCCTCGAAGCTCTAACACACACTCAAACAAAAACATCAAACATACGAAAAAGAAACAACTATAAAACTAAAACTAAAAATCCTAAATACGAAAAAGAAACAACTACACTAAAAATCAAAATCTTTTTGGATTTTTTTATATTTCAATTTTTTTGGATTTTTTTAATATAAAAAAAAATGAAATGTAAAAGTAAAACTAAACAAGATAAGAAAAAGAACAAACATAATAAAGAGACTCGGGTTGCCTCCCGAGAAGCGCTTAATTTATTAACGAGTCTTTAGCTAGACTCGATCGTCGATTACTCTTCGAAATCAAACAATGGGAGTTCCTAAAAAGTAACTCCCTCCACGGCTTCTTCCTCATGATAAAGCTTCAACCTATGACCATTAACAATAAACGACCCTCCATCATTTTTAAACAACTCAACGTATCCGGATGGGTAAACATGCTTAATTACATAAGGTCCTATCCACCGGGAAGTCAATTTAGGTTGCTTAATCTTAAACTTTGACAAAAACAATAAGACTGTATCACCAACTTTAAATTCTTTCCTACGAAGTCTTTTATCATGCCACACTTTTGTTCTTTCTTTGTACAACATGGAGTTATCATAGGCACCTAATCTAAGCTCATCAAGCTAATTCAATTGCAAAAACCTATGTTCACCTGCTTTTAACAAATCCATGTTACAATTCTTTAAAGCCCAATATGCCTTATGTTCAATTTCAATCGGTAGGTGACAAGTCTTGCCATAAAGAAGCCGGTATGGTGTGGTACCAATAGGCGTCTTATAGGCGGTCCGAAATGCCCAAAGAGCATCATCTAACTTTTTAGACCAAATCTCGGGGTTATCTCCTACGGTCTTTTCTAGAATTCGTTTTAAGGCACGGTTTGTGTTCTCTACTTGACCGCTAGTTTGAGGGTGGTAAGAGGTAGAAAAACGGTGTGTTACACCATACCTCTTTAATACCTTGGCTAATTGATGATTGGCAAAATGGGTACCACGGTCACTAATTAGGGCTCTAGGAACACCAAACCTACAAAACAACTGTTTCAAAAAATCTATGACCACTCTAGCGTCATTTGTGGGCAAGGCCTTGGCTTCCGCCCATTTAGACACATAATCAACCGCAACTAAGATATAAAGGAACTTATTCGAAGGCGGAAAAGGTCCCATGAAGTCAATACCCCAAACATCAAAAACCTCACATACCTGAATCATTTGTTGGGGCATTTCATCCCTTTTTGAAATGTTACCTCGTCGCTGACAAGAGTCACAAGTTTCCACTAACGTCTGAGCTTCCTTGAAAATAGTCGGCCAATAGAAACCTGCATCATAAACTTTCTTACCTGTCACAGACGGTCCATAATGTCCACTGGTAGGTCCATAGTGACATGAATCCAAAATCTCCCAGGTTTCAGTACCGGAGACACATCTTCTGATCGTTCCATCTGCACACATTCTAAACAAATACGGTTCTTCCCAAAAATAATGCTTAATCTCAGAAAAGAATTTCTTCTTTTGTTGAGATGTCATTTCTTCAGGAAGAACGTTAGCACAAAGATAATTAGCAATGTCTACAAACCATGGTTCTTCATCACCTTGTACCCGCATCAAATCTTCATCAGGAAAATAATCATTAATCTCATGCTCTTGCAACTCCTCAAGGTGAGGGTTTTCGAGCCTACTTAAATGATCAGCTGCCACATTTTCCGCCCCCTTTTTATCCCTGATCTCAATGTCGAATTCTTGCAAAAGCAAGACCCAACGGATGAGACGGGGCTTGGCATCTTGTTTTGAAAACAAGTACCTCAATGCGGAATGGTCCGTGTAAACAATAGTCTTATTCAAAACCAAGTAGGGACGAAATTTGTCAAAAGCATACACAACGGCCAACAACTCTTTCTCAGTCACAGTGTAATTTTGTTGGACCGGATTCAAGGTCTTGCTAGCATAAGAAATGAGACGGAAATGTTTATCCTCCCTTTTTCCTAAAACGACCCCTAAGGCATAGTCACTAGCATCACACATTAACTCAAAGGGTAATGACCAATCGGGTGAAGTCATAATTGGTGCATTAGTCAATTCTTTCTTTAACAAGTTAAATGCATTAAGACACTCATCATTAAACACAAACGGGACATCTTTTTCTAACAACTTGGTCATTGGCCGGGTTATCTTTGAAAAATCCTTTATGAACCTACGATAAAAACCGGCATGACCCAAAAAGCTTCTAATTGATTTAACATTTGTCGGTGGAGATAATTTAGCTATAACATCAATCTTGGCCTTATCTACCTCTAATCCGGACTTAGAAACCTTGTGTCCCAAAACTATTCCTTCTTTAACCATAAAATGACACTTTTCCCAATTCAAGACTAAGTGTGCCCGTTCACACCTTTCCAACATCTTATCAAGACTCTCTAAACAACTCTCAAATGAACTACCAAAAACTGAAAAGTCATCCATGAAAACTTCCATGGAGGTTTCAATCATATCTTGGAAAATGGCAATCATACATCGTTGAAAGGTACCGGGGGCATTACAAAGACCAAAAGGCATCCTCCTATAGGCATAAGTGCCATAGGGACAAGTAAACGTGGTCTTTTCTTGATCTTTAGGGTCAATGGGTATTTGAAAGTACCCGGAGAACCCGTCTAAAAAACAAAAATACTCGTTACCGGCGAGCCGCTCGAGCATTTGATCAATGAAGGGCAATGGGAAATGGTCCTTGCGGGTTGCATCATTCAATTTCCGATAATCAATACATACCCTCCACCCCGTAACAGTTCTAGTAGGAATTAATTCATTTTTATCATTTAAAACAACGGTCATCCCACCCTTTTTCGGTACACAATGTACCGGACTCACCCAAGAACTATCCGAAATGGGGAATATGATTCCCGCATCAAGTAACTTAATAACCTCTTTTTTTACAATATCTTTCATGTTTGGATTTAATCTCCGTTGTCTTTGCACAATTGGTTTAACATTATCAACAAAGTTTATGATACTTGGGCGTATATTCATTATGTCATCGATCACCCGATCTTGAGAAGTCCGGGCTCCATAGGTTTCTGTAAGTGTTGGAAACGTCGCACTAAGTAACTATTGGAAAAGTCGACACTTATAGCCACTATACATATTTTAACCATATTTCATGAGGTTTATCATTCATGCATCATTCCTAAAATCACATATATATACACTTACAAAGTCATAATCACACAAATTAACATAAACAAATTGATCATAAAAGATTCAGTTTCTCGAAAAAATAAGAATCATTTAATTTGAAATTTTCAGTGATGATGAAGGTGCGGAAAGTCCAAGGAAACGGTTGATCGACTTGATGTAAAAAGGAAGAAAAAGTTGATAGCCAACAACAACGATCATGTGACTGTTTTGAGCGGGGGTTCAGGTGCGTCTTCTATATATCACCGGGGGCAGCGGCGTAATCTCTCTGGCTTATAACCCTACCCGCGGTTGAACCCGTTTCCACACCTACCACCTGTAGTGCATTAGTAAGCATATATTTGTTGTGCAATAGTGAACTAGTTATATTAGTGAGATAAAGATTAACTTCAATTATATATCAAGGATTATTAAGGATGAAAATATGGGTTTATTAAGATATTTTTAATAAAAGTGATGATTTTATAAATTCTATTCATAAAAGTGATGATTTTATAATAAAAAATAAAATAATAATAATAATAATAATAATAATAATAATAATAATAATATACTATAAGAAAGTTGAACTAATGACATATTAACCAATCAAATCATTCAATTTCATCAAATTGAATTTCGCTTATGTCATCATTTAGATTAACTGTAAATTAAAAATCTTAATAATAATTATCCAAATATATTATTATATTAGTATTTATATTAATTTGTAGAAAAAATCTCATTATTTTACACTTTTTTGTTTTCCATCAATAATTTACACTTTTTAACCTTGAACACTTTATTTATATTTATTTTTAGCCATCAACTTAAGAATATATTTTTAAAAAATTTTAAAAAGTTACAAAAAGTATTTATATTTAATTTTTTAAATTTATAGTTGTCACTCAAATCAAGAGGTTGTTGTCAAAGAACATCAAAACAATCCTAATTCTTATCTAATTATCATAGGACACGTAATTGAAAATAAACATATTCGTGTTATGGGTCTGTATCATGATCAAATACATATACTTGAATGTCAAGTACAAGATCACAGGTATGTTAATATTTCAAATTTTAATTATCTTTCATAATCATAATAATATCACATTATGAGTACAACTAGTTTTGAAAAATTTTATAATAGAGAAATTATTGTATCATGTGCCTTGTGGAATGACTACGACAAACAATTCTATCAATATGTTTAAGCTAATAATGACTCTGACGAACATGTGATTATTACTACAACTTGCATGCAAAGTATACACTTAGAACCGTATATCTTCAAAATTATAAGTTTTTATGAATTAAATGTATAAAATTCTAATATTGATAATATTGTAAACTTCGTGTCCAATGTTGGATACGGGTACTATAAGACAGTTGACCTAATAACTTATTAACCAATCAAATCACTCAATTTCATCAAATTGATTCTCGGTTATGTCTTTAGATTAACTCAAAATTATATATGTCAATAATCATTATCCAAATATATTATTATATTAGTATTTATATTAATTTGTAGAAAAGTTTTATTAATCTACAGTTTTTTGTTTTCCATCAATAATTTACACTTTTTAGCCATGAATATATAATTTATATCTATTTTTAGCCATCAACTTGAGAGAATTTTCTAAAATTTTGTAAAAAAAGTCTCATTAATTTATACATTTTTGTTTTCTACCAATAATTTACTCTTTTTAGCCCTGAATATTTATTTATATTTATTTTTAATCAACTTGAGTGAACTTTTTAAAATTTACAATCATTTAATTATTTAAATAATAATTCAACATATGAAATATTGTCTACAAATTATATTTCAAAACCTAATGACTTATCAACAAATATTAGATTAGATCAGTATAAATTATTTATATTAGTATTTAGTTTAATATTTTATAAACACAATTTAAACTCTAGATACATGTCTCAAACATAATAACAGATAACGATATATAACATCATTATTCTAAACACAATAGGAAATACAAAACCAGGACGATCACAGGACAAAACATGATTTACAACAGATGGTTACTTGAATACTAAATCCAAATCAATATGAACTTCATTCAAAATTCATTCTATCTCTCAAACAAAAAAAGTACATAATATTCTCCTTTTTTATATATTAGTTTTGCGTATTAATGTTTAAAGTTACAGTAATCACTCAGAATATAAAAAAAAAAACCTAATTGTTATCTAATTATCATAGGAGAGGTGATTGAAACCTATGTGTGTTATGAGCCTGCATCATGATCAAATAGATATAATTGAATGTCAAGTACATGATCACAAGTAAGTTTATATTTTAATTCTTTCTTTTATAGTACTATCACATTATGAGTATAACTGAATTATTATAGCATGTGCCTTGTGAAATGACTACGACAAATAATTTACATCAATATGTCTCGGCTAATGACAGTGACAAACTTATGATTATTGTACTATAATTTGCAAAATAAATAACACTTAGAATCGTATATATTTTTAAATTATAAGCTTTTATGACTTAAATGTATGAAAATCTAATATTAATAATATCGTAAACCCCGTGTCCAGTGTTGGACACGAGTCTAAAATCTAATATATATTCTCTAAACTAACTATGGAAATTAGTAGATATGATAAGACATAACTTTATGGATTTAAATGGGGTACATATTTTTATTGAGAAAAGAATTTGGGTGAATTTAATTTGTTTACTGCTATTATTGTAGAAAAGAAATTTTGTTTTATCTCATTGTATATATGAATTATTACTTAATATTTATATATTTATGTTTACAAAATAAACAATTAGTACGAGTAAATTACTAATCTGAAAAACTATAATTCCCGATATGAAAAGCGGGAATAAAAGCGGCAATTCCCGTCAACGATTTACGATTTAATAATAACCATAAACATCGCCAAGCCGACATGCCTCGCCTCCGCAAGAAAAACAGGTGTGTATATATAACCTTGAGTTTTCGCCACGAAAGTTTTCTTTTCGTTGCTTTTTATGATTTTTTTTTAATTTTCGACACGAAAGTTTCATTTTCCTTATTTTTCGCCACGAAAGTTTTCTTTTCGTTGCTTTTTATGATTTTTTTTTAATTTTCGACACGAAAGTTTCATTTTCCTTATTTTTCGCCACTTTTAAATTTTTAACTTTTGTCAACAGATTTTCATATTATTAACTTTTTACCACATAACTTTATTTTTTTCAACTTCAGCCACCACGAAAGTTTCATTTTTTCTTTTCTTTGTATGTTTTACGTTGCGTTACCCAAGATAATTTATTAGTATTATCTTAACCTTAGTAGCCGTGGATAGTATTTTATGGACTAATAAGATACGAGTATATTCTATAATAAAAAACAAACACAAATATATCAATAATAACTGGAAAGAAACAATGAAACATAACCAGAGAGGGGTTTTGATCTTTAAAAATAAGGTGAAAATGTGGTCCAGGAAGAGAAAGATATGTAGAAATTTAAAAAGATATGAAAATATTTGAAAGAAGACGGTGGGCTTCGACCTGTTTTGTTGAAAGAGGCGTACGCAGCTATTCTCCTTAACATTTGAAGAAGTGTAAATAAATATAGTTAGAGGAGCACATAAGTCGGCTTTTCTTAATAATAACCATAACCATCGTTTTAGGGTTTGGTAGCGATTATCATAGTCTCGACATGCCCCGCCTCCGCAAGAAGAACAGGTGCGGTACTCTGTGTGTATATCTATATATATTAATATGTTTTGATTTGGTTGATATAATGTGAATTTTGGTGAACGGTAAGGCAAAGAAGCCAGAGAAATTACAAGAGCAGGTGTCTATATATTATATATATGTGTATAAATATATATCTATATGGTTTGATTTTATGTGAATTTTTGTGAACAGTAAGAGGACTAAGGTTTGTCCGGAATTATTATTGCCAAAGAAGTTGATAAAAACTCCGGTGAGTATATATATCACCTTTTCAACTATTTTTTTCAATTATCATTACAGATATTGATGATTTGTTGGCACTCTTGATTGAAAATCTATATTGATATCCTTGTTTATCTTATGTTAATAGTAATTGTCTGCTACATTAATGGAATGCAGAGGAAGAAAAGGGTCAAAGTTGATCTGAAAAAGATCGAATCTTTAGAAAGCAACCAAGGGGACTACATATTACAATTTATACCATCGAAAACCACTAGAGGTATGCAGTTTCTCTGCCCCTACTTTACCCATGCTATACACACACACACACACACAATAGCAACACCAACATCATTGACTTGTTTCTGTTGTTATAAATATAAATATATACACACAGATGACAAAAAATTGGTCACCAAGAAGATTGATGTTCATACTAAAGCTCTCAAGAAGATTGATGTTCATACTAAAGCTCTCAAGAAACTTATTACCACTAGTTTCAATTTTGTCCGAAATTATGAATTCTTAATCAGTTCTGCTAAAGAGGTGCTGCGCCTTGTTGATTGCTACATCAAGGATTCCAAGTTGCAGCCTTTCAACTACGATTGGTATGTTACAAGCCTTCATATGTGTGGTCGTTTTGTATATTAATTTCCTAGTATCAACCCCACTTTTTACCATAATAATACTACATACTATAAGAAAAAAAAAGTGTAGTTATTGCAACTTACTTTTTACTAAACTGATAATTTTATCTTTAATACTCTAACAATCACTTGACACTTGTTTGAGTTTTTATAATACCAATTTTTGTTTTGGGGTTATATTAGGATATGTTTAATCAATTTTATCTTAACCTTATTAGCCGTGGATAGTATTTTATGGACAAATAAGATATTCTATAAAATTTTATCCAACTACTAGGTAAAAGCTTGAAGCATAAACGTAGAGAAATTATTACTTGTTTCATTTATGTGTCTGTAAAAGGGTGCATGTATGCATTACACTTTCTTTGATATTAATAAAGTGAATTTGTCATCTCTCATTGACTTGAATTGAACCCATGTCTAATCTAATGAGTACTACTATATGGTTTTTATCATTATTTATATATAGGGTCCTTTTTACTGAATCTTTTTTTTCCCCAAAAACCGTGAGAACTTTTAAATTATGTATTAGATCACATGTTTTTTAAGTTCATTCACATGTAAAAAGTCATACGAGAAGTCGAGAACACAAAAATTGTCTAAAACATGTAAAACTACATATAACTTGACATGGTCATATGTGAATGGTAATGTTTTTGTTTCATATGAACTCTATGACTTTTCACATATGAAATAAAGCTAAAACACTTGTGATCTAATACATAGTTTAAAAGTTCTCAAGATTCTTGCAAAAAAACAAAGTTTTGTAAAGAACATGAGCCTCATTGGTCACTGCACACACACACACATTTTTGTTTTGTGGATCACATTGGCATTGACTTTTGCATTTGCAACGTTTTTCAACAGGTTAGTTTATGACCCACCGAGGGAAGTTTATAAAGAACCAAATGTAAGAATGTGTTATTATTAGCTATGCTTTTTTTATTTCGAAATTGTTTGAAGTTTTAAATGAAAAAATGGATTATAACTATGATACAACTACAATAACGTCAAATCCGGCGATTGGGATGTGGACACTCATACCTCTACCCGAGAGCAGAGAATCTGTCTTCTGCAAAGTGTGAGACAGTATATATAAAAAGCATGTGATTATTTGTTAGTGTGAGGTAGTGGTCATTTGTCTCTGTTTGAGTGTGAATACAAGAAATCATAATATTACAATAAGAAAGAAAAGCAAAGAAGCATGCCGACATATAAAAGCATGTATAAATGTACATGGCATACAAACCATAGATCAGTTTGTGTACAAGGAATCTATACTACACATACTAGGTATATGTTTGTATCTGTATACCTAAAGATATAGGATAATATCTATGCTTTGAGTCCGTATGTCACCTAGAAACATACGGGCATCTAAAAGAATAAACGTAGATATCTAGAAGCATAAAGGCACCTAAATGGCCTAGAAGCATATCATTATAATAACTTGGGGATTATTATGACTATGATAGCATTAGTATAATTAACTATCTGATGAAATGTTGGTGTGTAAATCATAATCATAATAAATTGGGGGTTGTATGTGGAGCTGGTCAGGTAAGATAGAAAGCATAGTTCTTCGTATGTTACTACTTTTAAATTGTTTACTAGGGATTAAATCGATGCATAGGAACAAAACTGTGGCCTTCACTGATTTGAAACAAATTAGTTCATTATAAAGTAAATCTTAATCGTTACAAAAAGTTTTTACTATTTGTTGTATGTGGAAGCTATATGGTTTTGTATTTTTTTAAATTTTTATTATATTATTATTATTATTATTATTATTATTATTATTATTATTATTATTATGTGACTTGCAATTTGGATATCATTTACCATATTGTATATTCAATTGATTTCATATCAAAATTTAATTTGATTTTGATGCACACACCAAAACAGTGTATTATTAACTTTTGGCATCAAGTTGATATTTGTTTATTTGATGAATTTTTCAGGTTTCTGCCTATATCTGCAACCTTGCCAAGAATGGTCATGCAAGTGTTCATCCGAATTTTTGGATTGATCCGGAGAATGTGTTATTTATTGGTATGCATTTTCAAATTAAATAAAACCGACTAGGGGGGGGGGGGGGGGGGCATCACAAGTGATGTTGGGATGGTGAACCCATATAAGACCTAGATTGTTGTACACAAGGTTTAAACCATTGACAGCATAGGCAAACCCTTTCCTTGGTAGATCAGCCTCTAGCGAAGGGACCTGTTATGTATTCACCTTCTTTTAGTCATTTTCTTATTGATGTGATGAGACCCGTCCTGACTCTATCAAGTTAATTAAATTCATCTTAATAAAGTTTTAACCCTAATCCTCTGGTTTGGGACCAGCTATAAACTAATTCAAGTAAATAGAATATTTATTTTATATATTTGTATTTTATAGCAAAAGCGGTGCAATTAGCGAATCTGACAGCTGTTTTAAAATCCGCAGGGTGGTATTTGTAGAGTAATCATAATGTCTTATTAGGATCTTATTTCTCTTGGCATTATTCGTATTTGTATGCGTGTTTTTGTATGCATGCATAGACCTGACCTGATATAAGTTCTGAAACCAGGCTCATGTGAATAAAAAAGGCTCGAGCTTCCGTAGAAAGTTCAAACTCTTATTTAAAAACGTTAACCTAATACTTAAAAGTTCAAACTCTTATTGATAAAAAAGGTCAAACTTAAACATAATTGTTAAGGAACATTAACATAATACTTCAAAGTTCAAACTCTCATTGTTTGGAAACATAAAATTGAACCAATTTAGGATTTGATTAAAAGTTCATAAATTTTTTTTGACCTAGGTTGACCCAAATTTTGACTCGCGTCAGCCGATCCCTGATCGATTTTTAGTCTGATCGAGCCTGACTCAACTCTTGAGACCGCCGATCCCTGATCCAATTCTGATTACTCGGCTGAATCGGCCGAGTGTTGCAACCATGCATGTTATTGGACTTGTTCAAATATGAACAAACGTGTAAATTTGTGGGTCTTGTGGTATTTAGGCATGCACAAATATCTATGCTGAGATTTGTCATATTTGTGCATCAGTTTTTTGATGCATGTACTCCCCAGTTTGTTAATATATTAGTTAACACATGGATGATAACTTGAGCTGTTTTCTCCTTTCAGATCATCATATGGAACCTTTTCCTCTTATAATACATCCTTTGAACCAAAAAGAAAGCAAAATCTGGCTGGAGTTTAAAAAGCTGGATAAGGGGAATGTATGCATATGATATCCATTTCTCAATCTGTTGTTCATGCTCACTACATGTCTGCCTGCACATAATTTTTTAGACATACATATTTTATGACATTTCATGGCCTAATTCATGTGTTTGGCAGTCTGTAGAAGAGGAAGAAGAAAGGTCAGTCAATCTTTCTTATCCCCTTGTTGGTGTTATTGGTGGCTTTGCGGTTGCTGCTTTCAACAAGGCTTGTGAGTTGGTATGGGTTCTTTCCACCTATTCTCAACTTCAGGGGTTGTTTTATTGCTTACTGCTTAACATATAAAGAAATTATTTTGCTTTTAGATCAAGAAGGTTGGACACAACCTCCATGATTTCGAATATATGGAGTGCAAGTATGTAAAAGATACTGAGGATTATCTCTTCTACATGACCATAGAGGCCATCGAAGAAGGGAATCTTGGTGTTTATGAGGCTATAGTTGTGTGTCCAAGGGCTGAAGTTGGAACATGTCTCCAGTTAACATTGCTCAAGTTCGTGCTTACTGATCGTACACCAGTTGGTATGTAGATTATTTGGAGTATTTATGTCCTGATTTGCTTATGACATCCTTGGAAGTTAGAACTCACTTTTATATTCTCTTTTGTGCTACTAAGAAACATTTAACACTTCATATATCTGGGAGGTTATTACATCAGTTTCAGTTTTTGCACTTATTAAAGACAGCTGAGACTCAATGGGTAATCAGATCATTTGAGTCTTATTATTTCTATTAGTTTTTGAATAGAATAGCTTCTTCAATCAAACAGATAACATTATATTATTAGAGAATTACCACCTTTTTTAAGTCACCTGTATAAAAATATGCACCTGATTTGACATGTTAGCCAATTCGTCCCACCTGCCAGTTTACCACTTATTCAAGTTACCACTTTTATTTCTCATGTTTGTTTCTTGTGTGGTGTTTTATTTGATTCCTTATCTTTCATGCAGGTGCAAAAGCAATGGCATTATCTCTTTTTTCTTGCATGAGATCCTTATGCCAAGCGTTAAAAGGTTAATCTGCCATGATTGCTACATTGTTTTGCTTTACCAATGTTGTTATCGAATAATCATTATGGATTCTTTTGTGTTGCCCTTTTAAACATTAAGGTTAATGGCTAAGTTTTATCTTAACAATGGAGTATTTGCGCAGATGATGCAGAGGAAAAAGCATATGAGATTAGGGGGATACATTCTAGTACGAGAGGTCACACACACACACTAAACCTGGTCCTTATTAATGACATCCTTCCATATAGGGTTTTTCACTCCCCTTTATCACTTTGGATTCACAGGTATGACAAGGGGCAAAGCGTGTCATGAAATGATTTTTCTTGGATATTTCGAGCGTGCAGTTATAAAAGGTTTAGATTCAACATGATAGTACGCATATTGTTGATTATGATTGTTTTATATATTTACTATAGCCACCCTCTTAGAAAAGAGTTACATTGTGTTGTTGACACACTATAGGTATTCGGCGAGTGCTTTATTTGAACCTTGAGTTACTGTTTGAGCCGGATTGCACCCGAAGAAATGATCCAGGTTAACCCAAGCTTACTCTGAATTATATTGATTGTTTGCTAGTTAATGGCTAAAGATTATAGATAATTGTATGTAGAGGTGGTAATCTTGTGAATGGGTCAATTTGGTTTGTGTCAATTCTGATCTCTATATCATACCCAATCATTTTGAACATATTAGTGATTTTTAAGAAATATATTTGTGTCCATTTACTTTAAAAGTTGACAAAATAAGTGTTTGCTGGATTAACTCCATGTGGCCCTTCACTGTCAATTTTTACATCTCTCCATCCGCCTATGTTGCCACTCACTGTCAATTTGGTCTCTTTTCAATTATTTTTATCTTTTTACTATTATGTTTTTAGAAATATAAATCTTCTGTAGATGATTGGTCTATTCTCAACATTAGCTGGATGGTGCCTAGGAACAATGGCACGCCTAGTAGGGGTTATGACTACGATAACTACAATCCGTATATCACGGCCAGGTTAGTTCTTGCTGATGCTAAGTACACGGGAAGTGTTGTAGTTTCTCATAAATTTTCATGCAAGTTTATGATCTTCACATTTATAATTGTGGTGGATTGGGTCGTATAAAGTGGTATGTGTAGGATGTGAGTAGAGCAATAAGTTTGTTGATCAAGTATGTATGGTGGCTCTATTTTTGTAAATATTACTGACTTGTACGAACTAACTTAGTTTAACTAAGAGGACATATGTTGCTGGCTGATAATTTAATGGTCTTTTATATAGAGAGACCAAAAACATGTATGAACCAAGACCGACAATGTTTTAGAGTGATATTACATGATAAATGAGGTGCTTCACTTCCTTGCCACACGGTTGACGAGTTATCATAATATTGTAAGCTCCATCCTTTTTCTTGTGATAAGGGTTTTTAAAATCCGCATTGAGGTAGTAGGTGCTACATAATATGCCCTTATGATTGCTTTGTGTTATCCATCGCTTGAAATGTCTCCATAGTCGTTGCTCCACAATGATTATCTTGTGTGACGACTTTAAAACTTAGGGTCTGAAATGTCGCTCCATAGTCGATGCTCCCACAATGATTATCTTGGGTAATGACTTTGAACTGACTTAGGGTTTATAGGGGTCTCCATTAATCATAACTTGCAATTACCAAGGTTAATGATCTCTTGGGGAAACATCATAAAAGATGGTATAAGGTTCTTTGCAATCAAAGTCATGCATCATTTGTTATCCATGTTTGTAGAGAGTGTATGGGTGTTAGTGTTGTTTAATTTGATTTGCTATTTGTTATTGTTCAATCGTATTGATGTTTAAGCTCATTATTTTACAGTAGTTGGTTCAAACACTTTGAAGTGCTTGTATATTGTGGTAATGGGATCTATCGCCATTCAAAATAGTAAGAATTGAAAAACAACCAATACCGAAGAAGTGCCAAACATACTTGCCTCTTAGTTAATAGTTTAGTAATATTTTCATTGTAGTAACTATAGGACCATTTTTGTCTCCCAATCCATCGGTTATTGTACCCTCATTGTAAATAGGACCCTTCTTATTATGTCACTATTAAGGAGTTCTTATGTTTTCATACATTATCATGTTATCTTGTTTCTGTGTGCCAACATAAATTTTTTCAATTGTTTTCAGGTCGGCCTTGGCAAAAAAATGAGACTGATGTATGGAAAGAATCTTAAAGAGCAGCTTTTGAATTCTTGTTAAATAAGTTTAAAATTATTTACCTTGTGTTTGGTTGTGTAATTTATGGTCCTAACGATGTCTAGGCTATACGTATGGTCCTCTTTTGAGGCACGTCTCTTTGATGAAACCCTAAACTGTATGTCAATGAAATTCGGAGTGCTAGTTGCAGCTATGTACAAGGTTAATCCTAAATCCGCATCTAAATCATTGAACCCAAGAAAAAGGAACTTATTTTTGACACTACCAAGCGGGGCTCCACATTTAATTGTGTGCATCGGTCTGATCAATACACTTATGAATTGACATTTGATGTATGTAACTTTCTTACTAATGACAAATGTATCAAGATTTGTCCAAGTATTTAAACAAGTGATCTGTAGATGCCTATGCACCGTCTCTAATATAAATTTGGGGGTAGATGGATATGAAGAAAAAACAGGGTTGAGAAATAACAGTTAGAATAATGTGAATTGTATCCCCACAAAACTGGTTTGGTTATTCCATAAACTGGTGTTTACCGATTATTGATTTTGCCGTTACAGAGTGGTTTTTTTGTAACCTGGTTAGAAAAACTGGTTTGTATTCAAGAGACATTGGATCTAAATATAGTAGTTTGAGTAATTGGACATCTAGCCGTTTTTTTATTTTATTTTATAGCTTTTAGCCTTTAGTTACCATTTTGTCATTCTAAAACTTGTATAAATTGGTAGCTTGGGTTTGATTTAGTCACAACACTCAAAACCCGGAGCTTTTTGCTAACTTCCTTTTGTGTAAGTGGTTGGATGGGTCGACTAAGGTGCAATGTAAAAGTTGTTAGAAATTTTTTAGCTAGCAAATCCAAATATCCAATACAACATTGAGACTACGTATTAAAAAACACTGTGAAGGACTAAGAATCGTTCCAGAAGAAGGTCAAGCATCAGTGCCATGAGATAAAACTATTTTTGCATATTTTAAACAACCCTGTTATCTCGTTTGGGAAATATCAGTTAACATATTAAGAATTTTGATTAAACAACCCTGTTATTTAAATAAGAAAGATTTTCCACACATTTAGAAGTACATCTTGTGGTTACTTTGAAGTTTTAGGTTGTAACTTCTTTCACTTTATTTTTTTTTTGATATATGATTATATGAGCATTTAGTTGTTATTTCCATTAGATGAATTTTATGTATGTAAGTTTGTCTATGTATTAGCATAAGTATGAACTGTCCTACGTCGTGAATGAGTGAGTTGCAATGAATTTCTCACCTCCCTTCATCACTCTTTTTAATAAGATAAAGATAAAGAAAAACAATGGAGGGGTGGTGAGTGAATTGGTAGGGGGACGCCCTTTGGCTCACCACTTGTCTGTCATCGGGGAGGTCAAGGCGGTGTTCACATGTGACCACCGGGTACCCCTTCTTTCCCCGATACACTCTCCCCCTTCTAAATAACCATATATGAGTTTATGGCAGCTCTGTGATTTTCGATGAACAAGACCTTCGTGCAGGGGTATTAACTATTAAGTCACTTCTCTCAATGTTATATTCTTTTTGGTATATCATTCCAATAATTGGTAATGGATCATCGTGTTGGTGATGAATGGTTTTAATTTCAAACGTTTGACTGTGATTCATTAATGGTTATTTAGTTTGGTGTATATGTGTAATTTTTGATCTGATCAATAAAAATGTAATATTTATCAATATATAGTCAAATTTGTAAGGATTCATTTTTGGAATTTGCTGTAATTATCTATGTATATATTTGTGTATCTAGCTTCTATACTTCGATCATGTGTTCAAGTAATAATTTTAACGAGTTACAAACTTTTGCGCAATTGTCATTTTAGCGATGAACGTTGTAGCCTTTAAGGGTAGTCAAATTACTTGTATTAGCAATGGAAAATAGCTTGCAGTAGTTCAATGCATTAGGAACTTGGGTTGCTCACAAGTTTTACCATTCAACGTCCGTAAAATACAACTTTTAAACATGTTATTGAAGGACTGTTAGATAAATTTGCTTGTTTAACATACACTCCAAACTGCCCCATCTATTTTATTTGGAAAGCAAATACAACTATCTAGATAAATTGTGCCAAATGAGTGACCTACCGGTTATTTCATTCACAAATAAACTTATATACAGAGACAAGCATTCATATATGATGTATAAACTAGAATAATAATACCCGTACTTAGTTCGGGTTATAGTTATCAAACTATTTTTATAACTTACATAACTCAATACATAATTTAATTAATTTAGATTTAAACTTTTTAAATGAGTTTATGATTTATTTTTCTAGGCTTTAACTCATATTTATATATAACTTAATTCGGTTAATTGGATTTATAATTTATGTTATATTTTCATTCTATGCTTTAACTCATACTATGGGATATCAACGGTGCCGAATGACTCATTTTTACATGTATATGTCTGACATGTTTCTCTTAAATGAGCAGTTTTAACCAATCTTTATTTTGAATCGTTACTCAACCCATCATGACCCGTCTATTTTGCTAGGGGTTCCACAATTTTTTGTTGGGTGTGAAACCCTCTTTTTCTCGTTAGTTTATTTATTTTATAAAAAACATTATTTTTGTAAGCCTAAACAATAAATTATATTATTCTCCTATTGAAAGGCCCATTTATTTATTTATTTAAACTTGTTAATTACTCGTAACACCATACAACTAAAGAAGTAAATTATTTACCCGTAAAATATAACACACCAGGAAAACCTTTTTACACAACTATATATGTCTATTTACACTTAGGAAAAAAAAATGACGCTAAATAATATGTGTAGAATAATTAATAATACATGTAACACATGTAATAGCATTCATCTAATATACCAAACATGAAACATATACAAGAAATTTTTGTTGGAATAGTAGATTATACAAAATGATTTGCAAAAATAGAGAGTCAATGAATAAAATTGCAAATATAATACCCAGTTTAGGACAGGGTGATGTAGTTTGAGGACCCGATGCTCAGGTAATGAGGTGTGGTCATTAAGGCCCGAGGTCATAAAGTCGGATGATGGATATTGAAATTTAATTTCTAATTTGAGTTGATACATTAATGATTTAATGTATACAAGTTTCACTACAAGCAAAGAAACACAAATACTATGACACATATAGTAAAAAAATAACAAACATGAGACTACGAAAAATTAAACTTGAATAGTTTATGATACTTGGGCGTATATTCATTATGTCATCGATCACCCGATCTTGAGAAGTCCGGGCTCCAAAGGTTTCTGTAAGTGTTGGAAACGTCGCACTAAGTAACTATTGGAAAAGTCGACACTTATAACCACTATACATATTTTAACCATATTTCATGAGGTTTATCATTCATGCATCATTCCTAAAATCACATGTATATACACTTACAAAGTCATAATCACACAAATTAACATAAACAAATTGATCATAAAAGATTCAGTTTCTCGAAAAAATAATAATCATTTAATTTGAAATTTTCAGTGATGATGAAGGTGTGGAAAGTCCAAGGAAACGGTTGATCGACTTGATGTAAAAAGGAAGAAAAAGTTGATAGCCAACAACAACGATCATGTGACTGTTTTGAGCGGGGGTTCATGTGCGCCTTCTGATATGTCCATTTATATGCATATTCCCATATCGTTTCTAAGACGTTTTAAGCTTAATTATGTGTAAATTATATGTATATTCGATGCTTTGATGGCGTTGCTAGTGCTTTCAGGCTTAGAACAGGTAAAATGGTTAGAAACAGCTGTTGGAAGACTTTAAGATGCATTGGGATGGTTCGTGGACGCATACGAGTAAAGATGGAATGGAAACTACAAGTTTTGGCTGAAAACAAGGTTGGTGCGTCGCACCATGTAAGGAGGTGCGGAGCATTTTCTATTCAGAAACTTGGAAGAAGTTGGAAAGCAGGGAGGTGCGACGCACCAACCCTGTGGTGCGTCGCATATCGGGCAGCTTCAAATTTGGTAACAAGGCCAGGTGCGCCGCACCTGAAGCTTGGTGTGTCGCACCTGTAGGTCGGTTTGTGAAGACCTCTTGCAAACTCTATAAATACAAGGCTATAACCCTCCCATTCGACACACAATCACTTCTAGTCGACTTTAGGGTTCTTTGGGGGTATTCTTAGCAGCTTTTTCGTCCATCAAGGTCTAAGGGTTGTTCGTGATCTCCAAGGCATTCGGTTGTCGATTTTCTTAGCGTTTACTTGTTTTCTACACATTGGTACAATGTATTTTTCTATATTTTTACTCTTTGTGCTTTGTTTTTGATTATGAGTAGCTAAATAATTCGTCATCCACTGAGATGAAGTGATACATTGAATAATGGTTGCATAAATCTTTTGAAATTCAAGTTGATTTGATTTAACGTTGTGTCGTAATCTTAGCTTATTAATTCTTTGTTATTTAACTCTCAATTGCGGATAGTTTTTGCATAACTTCAGTGGTAACTAGGTTGTGTAGAAGTTATTTTGATTGCTTGGTTAGAAGCAATTGTTTCTATGACGGGTATGGTAGGAAGTAATTGATAGTTAATAAGGGTTAACGGGTTAATGGTTGGGTACAATCAATAGACACAATTGTTATCTAATTAACCAAAACAATTAATTGGCTAGGAAAGTTATGAAAGGCGTCTTGGGGTACCAGTCTTAGTAATGGAACCAGTTAACTAAGGGAATTTAATAAAGTAACAAACTTGAGGGGTACGGGGTGAGTCTTTGTTAGTTCTCGGTTATAAAATCAACATATTTGAATTGGTACTTTAAATATATGCAACCTAAATAAAGTGTATCATGGAATCGAAGTGGATGATCTTCTCATCATATTTGATTTAAAATAATTTCCTTTCCGATAAATTCTACGGAATTTCTAACTCTTTTAATCTAACTAACTTTCAAATTAAAATCAATATGACGTGGTGTCTTTAAAAACCAAACTCTTTTCTTAAATTACTTAAAACTCGCTAACTCTTATTAGTCTCCGTGGAACGAACCTTTACTTACTTTAATCTATATTACACACGAACGGGTCCACTGCCCGATTGTGTGTGGTAAACGATTCAGAGTATTTATAGGATTTTAATTTAACTAGATTTTCACACATCAAGTTTTTTATATCACCGGGGGCAGCGGTGTAATCTCTCTGGCTTATAACCCTACCCGCGGTTGACCCGTTTCCACACCTACCACCTGTAGTGCATTAGTAAGCATATATTTGTTGTGCAATAGTGAACTAGTTATATTAGTGAGATAAAGATTAACTTCAATTATATATCAAGGATTATTAAGGCTGTAAATATGGGTTTATTAAGATGTTATTGTTCAAAGAGATTCATATTGATAAAGAAAAAGAAATTCACGTAGAAAACTAAGAGTATATTATTATTATTCAATATATGGTCCATGTATATACAATCTGAGATATGAGACAAAAATATTTTTTATTAAATAGGATTTCATCCTATAAATTTGCGTCCAATCTTAATAATAATAATAATAATAATAATAATAATAATAATAATAATAATAATAATAATAATAATAATAATAATAAAAATAAAAATAAATAACCAGATAGTATCTCGGGTTCCCACTAAATTTTTGTAAATTCTATTTATTTCTAATAAAAGTGATGATTTTATAATAAAAAATAAAATAATAATAATAATAATAATAATAATAATAATAATAATATAATACTATAAGACAGTTGAACTAATGACATATTAACCAATCAACTCGTTCAATTTCGTCAAATTGATTTTCGCTTATGTCATCATTTAGATTAACTGTAAATTAAAAATCTTAATAATAATTATCCAAATATATTATTATATTAGTATTTATATTAATTTGTAGAAAAAATCTCATTATCTTACACTTTTTTGTTTTCCATCAATAATTTACACTTTTTAACCTTGAACACTTTATTTATATTTATTGTTGGCCATCAACTTGAGAATATATTTTTAAAAATATTTAAAAAGTTACAAAAAGTATTTATATTTAATTTTTTAAATTTATAATTGTCACTCAAATCAAGAGGTTGTTGTCAAAGAACATCAAAACAATCCTAATTCTTATCTAATTATCATAGGATACATAATTGAAAATAAACATATTCGTGTTATGGGTCTGTATCAACAAATAATAATTCAACATATGAAATATTGTCTACAAATTATATTTCAAAACCTAATGACTTATCAACAAATATTAGATTAGATTAGTATAAATTATATATATTAGTATTTAGTTTAATATTTTATACAAACACAATTTAAACTCTAGATACATGTCTCAAACATAATAACAGATAACGATATATAACATCATTATTCTAAACACAATAGAAAATACAAAACCAGGACGATCACAGAACAAAACATGATTTACAACAGATGGTTACTTGAATACTAAATCCAAATCAATATGAACTTCATTCAAAATTCATTCTATCTCTCAAACAAAAAAAGTACATAATATTCTCCTTTTTTATATATTAGTTTTGCGTATTAATGTTTAAAGTTACAGTAATCACTCAGAATATAAAAAAAAAACCCTAATTGTTATCTAATTATCATAGAAGAGGTGATTGAAATCCATGTGTGTTATGAGCCCGCATCATGATCAAATAGATATAATTGAATGTCAAGTACATGATCACAAGTAAGTTTATATTTTAATTCTTTCTTTTATAGTACTATCACATTATGAGTATAATTGAATTATTATAGCATGTGCCTTGTGGAATGATTACGACAAACAATTCCATCAATATGTCTCGGCTAATGACAGTGACGAACTTATGATTATTGTACTATAATTTGCAAAATAAATAACACTTAGAATCGTATATATTTTTAAATTATAAGCTTTTATGACTTAAATGTATGAAAATCTAATATTAATAATATCGTAAACCCCGTGTCCAGTGTTGGACACGAGTCTAAAATCTAATATATATTCTCTAAACTAACTATGGAAATTAGTAGATATGATAAGACATAACTTTATGGATTTAAATGGGGTACATATTTTTATTGAGAAAAGAATTTGGGTGAATTTAATTTGTTTACTAGAAAAGAAATTTTGTTTTATTTTGAATTATTACTTAATATTTATATATTTATGTTTACAAAATAAACGAATAGGCCCATGGGGCCAAACGTTTAGCTGCTACTAAATTAGTACGCGTAAATTACTAATCTGAAAAACTATAATTCCCGATATGAAAAGCGGGAATAAAAGCGGCAATTCCCGTCAACGATTTACGATTTAATAATAACCATAAACATCGCCAAGCCGACATGCCTCGCCTCCGCAAGAAGAACAGGTGTGGTACTCTCTGTGTGTATATATATATGTGTATTTACATTGATAATATGTGAATTCGAAAACAGTATGGCAAAGAAGCCAGAGATTGTAAGAAATTATTATTTATAGGGTTTGATTTTATGTTAATGATGTGAATTTTGGTGAACAGTAAGAGGACTAAGGTTTGTCCGGAATTATTATTGCCAAAGAAGTTGATAAAAACTCCGGTGAGTATATATATCACTTTTTCAACTATTTTTTTGAATTAGCATTACAAATATTGATGATTTGTTGGTACTTTTGATTGAAAATCTATATTAATATCCTTGTTTCGAGTCTATCCGCTGCTTTTTAAGCTTATATTATGTTAATAGTAATTGTCTGCTACATTAATCGAATGCAGAGGAAGAAAAGGGTCAAAGTTGATATGATAAAGATGGAACATTTAGAAAGCATCGAAGGGGACTACATATTACAATTTATACCGTCGAAAACCACTAGAGGTACGCAGTTTCTTTAGTCTGCCCCTATTTTACCCATGCTATACATACACACACACAATAGCAACACCAACATCATTGACTTCATGACTTGTTTTTGTTGTTATAAATATAAATATAAAAACATAGATGAGGAACATTTAGTCACCAAGAAGATTGATGTTCATACTAAAGCTCTCAAGAAACTTATTACCACTAGTTTCAGTTTTGTCCGAAATTATGAATTCTTAATCAGTTCTGCTAAAGAGGTGCTGCGCCTTGTTAATTGCTACATCAAGGATTCCAAGTTGCAGCCTTTCAACTACACTTGGTATGTTACAAGCCTTTATATGTGTGGTTGTTTTGCATATTAATTTCCTAGTATCGACCCCACTTTTTACCAATATATTACATACTTTAAGAAAAAAAGTGTAGTTATTGCAACTTACCAATATATTACATACTTGTTTGAGTTTTTATAATACCAATTTTTGTTTTGGGGTTATGTTAGGATATGTTTAATCAATTTTATCTTAACCTTAGTAGCCGTGGATAGTATTTTATGGACAAATAAGATATTCCATAAATTTTCATCCAACTACTTGGTAAAATCTTGAAGCATAAACGTAGAGGAGTTATTACTTGTTTCATTTATGTGTCTGTAAAAGGGTGCATTTACGCATTACACTTTCTTTGATATTAATAAAGTGAATTTGTCTTCTTTCATTGACTTGAATTGAACCCATATTTAATCTAATGAGTATTATATGGTTTATATCATTATTTATTTATAGATTTACTGAATCTTTTTTTTTTTTTACCAAAAACCGTGAGAACCTTTAAATTATGTATTAGATAACATGTTTTTTAAGTTCATTCACATGTAAAAAATCATACGAGAATAAAATACGTTGCCGAAAACATGTAAAACTACATATAACTGGACATGGTCATGTGTGAATGGTACTGTTTTTGTTTCATATGACCTTTTATAGACTTTTTACATATGAAATTAAGCTAAAACACATGTGATCTAATACATAGTTTAAAGGTTCTCACAATTCTTGCGAAAATACAAAGTTTTGTAAAGAATATGAGCCTCATTGGTCACTGCACACACACACACATAGTTTTGTTTTATGGTTTACATTGTTCATTTACTTTTGCATTTGCAACTTTTTTCAACAGGAAAGTTTATGACCCACCAAGGAAAGATTATAAGCCACCAAATGTAAGAATGGTTGTTATTATTAGCTATGCTTTTTTTATTTTGAAATGGTTTGAAGTTTTAAATGAAAAAATGGATTATAACTATGATACAACAATAAAGTCAAACCCAGCGAGTGAGATCTGGACACTCATACCTCTACCCGAGAGTAGAGGAAACTGTTTTCTGCAAAGTGTGAGACAGTATATATAAAAGCATGTGATTATTTGTTATTGTGAGTGAGTAGTCATTGGTTTCTGTTTGAGTGTGAATACAAGAAATTATAGTATTACAATAAGAAAGAAAAACAAAGAAGCATGCCGACATATAAACGCATGTATAAATGTACATGGCATATAAACCATAGATCAGTTTGTGTACAAGGACTCTATACTACTCATATTAGGTATATGTTTGTATCTGTATACCTAAAGATATAGGATAATATCTATGCTTTGAGTCCGTATGTCACCTAGAAACATACGGGCATCTAAAAGAATAAAGGCAGATATCTAGATTCATAAAGGCACCTAAATGGCCTAGAAGCATATCATTATAATAACTTGGGGATTATTATGACTATGATAGCATTACTATAATTAAACCATCTTATGAAATGTTGGTGTGTAAATCATAAGCATAATAACTTGGGGGTTGTATTTGGAGTTGGTCAGGTAACATAGAAAGCATAGTTCTTCGTATCTGACTACTTTTAAATTGTTTACTGGGGATTAAATCGATGCAATGATGCATAGGAACAAAACTGTGGCCTTCATTGATTTAAAACAAATTAGTTCATTAAAAAGTAAATCTTATTCGTTACAAAAATTTTTAGTATCTGTTGTATGTGGAAGCTATATAATTTTGTATTTTTAAATTTTTTTATTAATATTATCACGTGACTTGCAATTTGGATATCATTTACCAGTTTGCATATTCAATTGATTTCATATCAAAATTTTATATGACTTTGATGCACACACCAAAACAGAGTATTAGTAACTTTAGGCATCAAGTTAATATTTGTTTATTTGATGATTTTTTCAGGTTTCTGCCTATACCTGCAACCTTGCCAAAAACGGTTATGCAAGTGTTTATACGAATTCTTGGATTCATCCGGAGAATGTTTTATTTATTGGTATGCATTTTCAAAATAAATAAAAACGACTGGTGTGGGGGCATCACAAGTGATGTTGGGATGGTGAAACCCATATAAGACCTAGATTGTTGTACCCAAGGTTTAAACCTTTGACAGCATAGGTAAACCCTTCCCTTGGTAGATCAGCCTCCAGGGAAGGAACCTGTTATGTATAACCTTCTTTTAGTCATTTTCTTATTCATGTGATGAGACCCGTTCCGACTCTATCAAATGAATAATTAAATTCATCTTAATAAAGTTCCAACCGTAATCCTCTGGTTTGGATCCAGTTATAAACTAATACAAGTAAATAGAATTTTTATTTTATATATTCAAATGTTGAAGCAAAAGCGGTGCAATAAGCGAATGTGACAGCTGTTTTTAAATCCTCAGGGTGGTATTTGTAGAGTAATCATAATGTCATATTAGGATCTTATCTCTTTTGGTATTATTCGTATCTATATGCGTGTGTGTGTTTGTATGCATGCATAGACCTGACCTGATATAAGTTCTGAAACCAGGCTCATGTGAATAAAAAATGCTCGAGTTTCCCTTGAAAGTTCAAACTCTTATTGATAAGAAAGGTCAAACTTACACATACTTGTTTAGAAACATTAACATAATACTTCAAAGTTCAAACTCTTATTGTTTGGAAACATAAAAAAAACCCGGTTTTTAGGATCAAACAAAACCAATTTAGGATTTGATTAAAAGTTCATAAATCTTTTGACCTAAGTTGACCCAAGTTTTGACTCACATCAGCCAATCACTGACCGATTTTTAGTCTGATCCAGCCTGACTCGACTCTTGACACCGTCGATCCCTGTTCCAATTCTGATGACTCGGCTGAATTGGCCAATTTTTGCAACCATGCATGTGAATGGACTTGTTCAAATATGAACATGTGTAAATTTGTGGGTCTTGTGGTATTTAGACATGCACAAATATCTATGCTGAGATTTGTCATATTTGTGCATCGGTTCTTTGATGCATGTACTTCCCAATTTGTTAACACATGGATGATAACTTGAGTTGTTTTCTCCTTTCAGATCATATGGAACCTTCTCTTATAAAACATCCTTTGAACCAAAAGGAAAGCAAAATCTGGCTGGAGTTTAAAAAGCTGGATAAAGGGAATGTATGCATATGATATCCATTTCTCAATCTGTTCTTCATGCTCACTACATGTCACATAATGTTTTAGACACATACATATTTTATGACATTTCATGACATAAATCATGTGTTTGGCAGTCTGTAGAAGTAAAAGAAGAAAGGTCGATTAATATTTCTTATCCCCTTGTTGGTGTTATTGGTGGCTTTGCGGTTGCTGCTTTCAACAAGGCTTGTGTATGGGTTCTTTCCACCTATTCTCAACTTGAGGGGTTGTTTTATTGCTTACTGCTTAACATATAAAGAAATTTTTTGCTTTTAGATCAAGAAGGTTGAACACAACCTCCATGATTTCGAATATATGGAGTGCAAATATGTGAAAGATACTGAGGATTATCTCTTCTACATGACCATAGAGGCCATCGAAGAAGGGAATCTTGGTGTGTATGAGGCTATAGTTGTGTGTCCAAGGGCTGATGTTGTTGGAACATCTCTCCAGTTAACATTGCTCAAGTTCGTTCTTACTGACCGTACACCAGTTGGTATGTAGATTATTTGGAGTATTTATGTCTTGATTTGCTTATGACATCCTTAGAAGTTAGAACTCACTTTTATACTCTCTTTTGTGCTACCGAGAAACATTTAACGTTTCATATATCTGGGAGGTTATTACATCAGTTTCAGTTTTTGCACTTATTAAAGCCAGCTGAGACTCAATGGGTGAATCAGATCATTTAAGTCTTGTTATCTCTATTAGTTTTTCAATAGAATAGCTTCTTTAATCAAACAGATAACAATATATTATTAGAGAATTACCACCTTTTTTAAGCCACCTGTATTAAAATATGCACCTGTTTTGACATGTTAGCCAATTCGTCCCACCTGCCAATTTACCACCTATTAAAGTTACCACTTCTATTTCTCATGTTTGTTCTTGTGTGGTGTTATATTCGATTCCTTATTTTTCATGCAGGTGCAAAAGCAATGGCATTATCTCTTTTTTCTTGCATGAGATCCTTATGCAAAGCGTTGGAAGGTTAATCTGCCATGATTGCTACATTGTTTTTCTTTCCCAATGTTGTTATCGAATAATCATTATGCATTCTTTTGTGTTGCCCTTTTAAACATTAAGGTTACTGGTTAAGTTTTATTTTAACAATGGGGTATTTGTGCAGATGATGCAGAGGAAAAAGCAAATGAGATTTCTCGGATACATAATAGCACGAGAGGTTATTATTCCTTTTTTTCATGTGTTCAATTTATGAACTTGAAATTATACACGCAAAACAAATTTAGGCATTGGTTTAAACGGGAATTTAGAGGATCGTGAACGAAGTTTTAATGTTTTGCTCCGTCCCTCCCCACCCAACCACCCACCCACCCTAAACCTGGTCCTTATTGATGACATCCTTCCATATAGGGTTTTTCACTCCCCTTTATCACTTTGGATCCACAGGTATGATAAGGGGCCAAGCGTATCGTGAAATGAGTTTTCTTGGATATTTCGAGTGTGCAGTTATGAAAGGTTTAAATTCAACATGATAGTACTCTTATTGTTGATTATTATTGTTTTATATATTTACTATAGTCATCCTCTTAGAAAAGAGTTACATTGTGTTGTTGACGCACTGTAGGTATTCGGCGAGTGCTTTATTTGAACCTTGAGTTACTGTTTGAGCCGGATTGCACCCGAAGAAATGATCCAGGTTAACCCAAGCTTACTCTGAATTATATTGATTGTTTGCTAGTTAATGGCTAAAGATTATAGATAATTGTATGTAGAGGTGGTAATCTTGTGAATGGGTCAATTTGGTTTGTGTCAATTCTGATCTCTATATCATACCCAATCATTTTGAACATATTAGTGATTTTTAAGAAATATATTTGTGTCCATTTACTTTAAAAGTTGACAAAATAAGTGTTTGCTGGATTAACTCCATGTGGCCCGTCACTGCCAATTTTTACATCTCTCCATCCGTCTATGTTGTCACTCACTGTCAATTTGGTCTCTTTTCAATTATTATTAACTTTTTACTATTATGTTTTTAGAAATATAGATTTTCTGTAGATGATTGGTTTGTTCTCAACAGTAGCTCGATGGTGCCTAGGAACAATGGCACGCCTTGTTATGACTATGATAACTACAATCAGTATCTCATGGCCAGGTTAGTTGTTGATGATGCTAAGTACATGGGAAGTGTTGTAGTTTATCATGAATTTTCATGCAAGTTTCTGATCTTCACATATATAATTGTGGTGGATTGGGTCTTCTAAAGTGGGTATGAGTAGGATGTGAGTAGAAATATAAGCTTGTTGATCAAGTATGGATATATGGTGACTCCATTTTGTAAATATTACTGACTTGTAGGAACTAAGAGGATAATATGTTGCTGGCTGATAATTTAATGGTCTTTTATATAGAGAGACCACAAACATGTATGAACCAAGACCGACAATGTTTTAGAGTGATATGACATGATAGATGAGGTGCTTCACTTCCTTGCCACATGGTTGATGAGTTATCATAATATTGTAAGCTCCATCCTTTTTCTTGTGATATGGGTTTATTAAAATCCACATTGAGGTAGTAGGAGCTACATAATATGCCCTTATGATTGCTTTGTGTTATCCATCGCTTGAAACTTAGGGTTTGAAATGTCGCTCCATAGTCGTTGCTCCCACAATGATTATCTCGTGTAATGACTTTGAACTGACTTAGGGTTTATTGGGGTCTCCATTCATCTTAACTTGCAATTACCAAGGTTAATGATCTCTAGGGGAAACATCATAAAAGATAGTATAAGGTTCTTTGCAATCAAAGTCATGCATCATTTGCTATTCGTGTTTGTAGACAGTTTATGGGTGTTAGTGTTGTATAATTTGATTTGCTATTTGTTATCGTTCAATCGTATTGATGTTTAAGCTCTTAATTTTACAGTAGTTGGTTTCAAACACTTTGAAGTGCTTGTATTTTGTGGTAATGGGATCTATCTCCATTCAAAATAGTAAGAATTGAAAAGTACAACCAATACTGAAGAAGTGCCAAACATACTTGCCTTTTAGTTAGTAGTTTAGTGATATTTTCATTGTAGTAACTAAAGGACCATTTTTGTCTCCCAACCCATCGCTTATTGTACCCTCATTGTAAATAGGACCCTTCTTATGATGATGTCACCTTTAAGGAGTTCATATGTTTTCTTACATTATCATGTTTGTGTGCCAACATAAATGTTCTCAATTGTTTTCAGGTCGGCCTTGGCAAAAAAATGAGACTGATTTATGGAAAGAATCTTAAGAGCAGCTTTTGAATTCTTGTAAATAAGTTTAAAATTATCTACCTTGTGTTTGGTTGTGTAATTTATGGTCCTAACGATGTCTAGGCTATATGTTTGGTCCTCTTTTGAGGCATGTCTCTTTGATGAAACCTGTATGTCAATGAAATTCGGAGTGCTAGCTGCAGCTATGTACAAGGTTTATCCTAAATCCGCATCTAAATCATTGAACCCAAGAAATAGGAACTTATTTTTGACACTACAAAGCGGGGCTCCACATTTAATTGTGTGCACCGGTTTGATGAATACAATTATGAATTGACTTTTAATGTATGTAACTTTCTTACTAACGGCAAATGTATTAAGATTTGTCCAAGTATTTAAACAAGTGATATGTAGATGCCTATGCATTGTCTCTAATATAAATTTGGGGATAGATATGAAGAAAAAAAAAACAGGGTTAAGAAATAACAGTTAGAATAATGTGAATTGTATCTCCACAAAACCGGTTTGGTTATTCCATAAACTGGTGGTTACTGGTTATAGATTTAGCCGTTAGAGACTTGTTTTTTTGTAACCTGGTTAGAAAAACTGATTTGTATTTAATAGACATTGGATCTTAATATAGCGCAGTTTGAGTATTTGGACATCTAGCCGTTTTTTTTTCTAGCTTTAAGCCTTTTAGTCACCATTTTGTCATTCTAAAACTTGTATAAATTGGTAGCTTGGGTTTGATTTAGTCACAACACTCAAAACCCGGAGCTTTTTGCTAACTTCTTTTTGTGTAAGTGATTGGATGGGTCGACTAAGGTGCAATGTAAAAGCTGTCGAAATTTTTTAGCTAGCAAATCCAAATATCCAATACAACATTGAGACTACGTATCAAAAAACATTGTGAAGGGCTAAGAAACGTTCCAGAAGAAGGTCAAGCATCAATGCCATGAGACAAAACTATTTTTGCATATTTTAAACAACCCTGTTATCTAGTTTGGGAACTATCAGTGAACCTATTAAGAATTTTGATTAAACAGCCCTGTTATTAAATAAGAAAAATTTTCCACACATTTAAAAGTACATCTTGTGGTTACTTTGAAGTTTTAGGTTGTAACTTCTTTCACTTTATTTTTTTTTTGATATATGATTATATGAACATTTAGTTGTTATTTTCATTGGATGAATTTTATGTATGTAAGTTTTATGTAAGTTTGTCTATGTATTAGCATAAGTATGAATTATCCTACTTCGTGAATGAGTGAGTTGCAATGAATTTCTCACTTCCCCTCATCACTCTTTTTAATAAGATAAAGACAAAGAAAAACAATGGAGGGGTGGTGAGTGAATTGGTAGGGGGACGCCCTTTGACTCACCACTTGTCTGTCATCGGGGAGGTCAAGGTGGTGTTCACATGTGACCACTGGGTAACCCTTCTTTCTCCGATACACCCTCCCCCTTCTAAATAACCATATATGAGTTTATGGCGGCTCTGTGATTTTCAATGAACAAGACCTTTGTGCAAGGGTATTAACTATTAAGTAACTTCTCTCAATGTTATATTCTTTTTGGTATATCATTCCAATAATTGGTAATGGATCATCGTGTTGGTGATGAATGGTTTTAATTTCAAACGTTTGACTGTGATTCATTAATGGTTATTTAGTTTGGTGTATATGTGTAATTTTTGATCCGATCAATAAAAATGTAATATTTATCATATATAGTCAAATTTGTAAGGATTCATTTTGAAATTTGCTTTAATTATCTATGTATATGTTTGTGTATCTAGCTTCTGTACTTCGATCATGTGTTCAAGTTATAATTTTAACGAGATACAAACTTTTGCGCAATTGTCATTTAGCGATGAACGTTGTAGCCTTTAAGGGTAATCAAATTGCTTGTATTAGCAATTGAAAATAGCTTGCAGTAGTTCAATGCATTAGGAACTTGGATTGCTCAAAAGTTTTACCATTCAACGTCCGTAAAATACAACTTTTAAATATGTTATTGAAGGACTGTTAGATAAATTTGCTTGTTTACCATACACTCCAAACTGCCACATCTATTTTATTTGAAAAGCAAATACTACTATTTAGATGAATTGTGCCAAATGAGTGACCTACCGGTTATTTCATTCACAAATAAACTTATATACAGAGACAAGCATTCATATATGATGTATAAACTAGAATAATAATACCCATACTTAGTTCGGGTTATAGTTATCAAACTATTTTTATAACTTACATAACTCAAAACATATTTTAATTAATTTAGATTTAAACTTTTTAAATGAGTTTATGATTTGTTTTTCTAGGCTTTAACTCATATTTATATATAACTTAATTCGGTTAATTGGATTTATAATTTATGTTATATTTTCATTCTATGCTTTAACTCATACTATGGGAAATCAACGGTGCCGAATGACTCATTTTTACATGTATATGTCTGACTTGTTTTAACCCATCTTTATTTTGAATCGTTACTCAACCTATCATGACCCGTTTATTTTGCTAGGGGTTCCACAATTTTTTGTTGGGTGTGAAACCCTCTTGTTCTCGTTAGTTTATTACTTTTATAAAAAAACATTATTTTTGTAAGCCTAAACAATAAATTATATTATTCTATTATTGAAAGGCCCATTTATTGATTTATTTAAACTTGTTAATTACTCGTAACACCATACAACTAAAGAAGTAAATTATTTACCCGAAAAATATAACACACCAGGAGAACCTTTTTACACAATTATATATGGCTATTTACACTTAGGAAAAAAAATGACGCTAAATAATATGTGTAGAATAATTAACAATACATGTAACACATTTAATAGCATTCATCTAATATACTGTAACACCCCGAGCTAGGCACGAAATGTCACCGAAAGGATATAGCGTATGCATGGGATTATCGTAGAACATGATCTATATGCATAAAAGGATCCAGAGAATCCAACATCAATAATCAAGTATAAAATGCATAAAATAGGGCGAATGAATTCTGGATCCATGTAAGTCCAAGCCCAGGTCTTAGCACAAGCCTCAATCGATCATCATGTCTTGGATTCACAAGTTTACCTGAAAAGTGTACTATACAAGGTCAACACTAGGTTGGTGAGTTCGTAGGAGCGAATGACAAGGATCTAATACCAAAGCCATTCACAATATGAACAAGGAAAAATGGGCAAGGAACACACTTACAGTAAGTCCTTAAAAGGCACAAGTACACAATTTAGGTTGGCTCGTGGCACAACCTAATCACACATGAATCCTTTAAACGAACTATACAATAGCTAGGATACGTATAAGAAGCAAGGGCAAATAATGTCGATAACAATAAGTATCAAACAAGTACTATGACCTCAAATCTGTCCATCCAAGCTCACAAATGTCCTCATGTCATCCAAATGTCATCAAGTACGTATAGTACCCGTTTATTGCACTTGCACACATTTCACCTCAATTGTCCACCATATTGCACGTTATGTACCTCATTGTACTCAATTGCACGAAAGTTGTTCATCCATGACCATCAATGTCCACACATAACCAAAACACCATGTGTATATACTTCGTACGATACTACTTTTGAAAGGCCTTTGATGCTTATATATAGGGTCACCCGCAGCCTTCCCACCACATCTCCAACCTTTCAAAGATATTACCGTCCTCCATATATGCACAACTAACCGATAACAAACTCAACATACATATACATTAACCATACAACAAATCACATAATTTCACATCTACGAAACCGTCACACAACATGTAAATCCATAAATCAATCAATGTCACCATAACAATCATGTCCATCAATGACCCTCACACGTGTATTTACAAAATGAACTATATCAAGGTATTTAGAATCACATAGTAAGCAAGAACAAATAATAATGATATCAACAAGTATCCTAAAAAGTCCTATGTTTTCATGCATGCACACATTGTCCCTCATATGTCCTCTTGTCCTCCATAATGTCGTCACCCAAGACACTCAAACATATGCACAATCAAGTCATGTCATCAACAAAAAAAAAATCAAGCGTTTGCACATTTGAACGATGTCATAAATCAAGGCAAACATATAATTGCACCCTCAAACAAGTCAACACACAAAATTTGTACACTTTTCGGCCCGAATCTCAATTGAGTAGGGAGCTACGAAACTCACCTGACGCGTGCAATACAATCCTAAGGTGAAAGGAAGTAGAACCGATGCCCACGATAGCCGAAACCTATCATATATGTATCACATTAATCCTAAAGTATCTCAAAGTTAGCATCTTATTAATATTGACCTATTCTAACTATAAATGCTTTATTATTTCCTTTTTAAAAAGTTTCGATGCGACCCAAGTGAAAACATTACGTTTTGTTTCACAAAGACTCGTGGGTACTTGACCACTGTTGCTTTATATAAACTTTTGATATGTTCAAGTTTTGTTCTGGCCTCAGAGGCCTAGACCATTAGAAATTAGACTCATTTACGCTTCCGTGGTCACTTGAATAATCGAAAACGGACTTATGGTTCAAAAGTTATCGTCGTTACAAGAAAGATGAGTTTTGGCGTAAAGTCCAGCATAAACAGGAGCTTTCTGGCGTAAAGCAAAACTAGAAGGACGTAAATTACGGCCCATCTAGGCGTAGGTTACGCTAGGAAAAAGTTCAAAGGGCGTAAGGTACACTGGGGAGGGTATAAGCTACGCTGGACAAGTTTCAACTGGCGTAAGCTACGGCTAGGGAGGGGCGTAGGTTACGGTGCCCTGGAATTGTGCATTTTGGCGTAAGGTTTCCAAGTTTTGGCGTAAACAGAAGGAAATTTCAAAAATGATGATGGAGAGGGGCGTAAGCTACGCCTAAAGGGGCGTAAGTTACGCCTGGTTCTGAACAGATACACACCAGCAGGTGTTCTTGACCCAAACACGACCCAAAACCCTAATTTCTTGATAGTTAGACCATGAAATCGATTTTTACAGCTTCAAGACCCATTTTTACGCATAGTTAAACATAATTGGACATAACTAAACATGTTTCATCATCCAAATCCATCCCTTTAACACATTTCCTTGTTCAATTCGATCTTGACCCATTTGTAACTCAAATTGACCCAAACCCGATTTTTACTCCCGAAACGATCAAGGGTGCTTAGATTCAGATGAAAGACATGTATAATAACTTGATATGGTGAATTTGAGCTAGAAAATACTTACCAAAACTTCAACCAAGTGCTAAATCCGAATTTGAGCAAAAATGGAAAATCCTTGCACTTTGAGAACTCAACCTCTTGTTATATTATGAAGATGACGATAAGGATGATGATTCTAACACAATTCTAACTTGAAACCAAAATTTGGTGTAAGAATCTTAGAGAGAGAGAGAGAGACATTAGTGTGTATGTGTGTTTTGTTCTTGCAAGAAGAAAGAAAGAAAAAGATAGGGTGAAGAATTAATGGATGGGTGGAAAATAAGAAAGATATGGTTGGGTAAGTTAGTTGGGTCATGGGTTTGACCCATGGAGGATCCATTTTATGTTTCTAACTAGATTAAATGTCGTCTAGCACCGTAAAGCCAATTAATCTAAATGTCATCTCAAAGTGTAAATTCGATTAGCACTAACAATGATATCGACTAGCACATAAGTTCCAAATTAAACGATAAATTGATTTATATGAACATATTGCACTTAAATGAACTCCAAATTGCACTTGAACTATATTAACCAACTCGATAATTAGTTAAATTGTACATATGGTCAACGAGTCAAGAATCACGATTGTTACATCATTCCCCCGTTAAGGGAATTTCGTCCCGAGATTTGATAAAACCCTAATTATTAAACAAATGCGGTATTTTGACTTCCGCATAACGTTTGTTCTTCACTTTCTTGTCCTCACGCTCTAATATCTCTACCGGCTTTGCAACCAAAATTGAGCTTCTTGTCCACTTGAATCTCATTCATAGGCAAATCTTATGTAGGATCCGCCAAGCACTTTTCTAGGTTACAAATATGGAATACGTCATGCACACCGTTATGTTCTTGAAGTAGCTTCAATAGGTAAGCCACTTTGCCCTCTCGTTCAATGATCTCAAAAGGTCCAATGTATCTTGGTCCAAGCTTGCCTCTCTTTACGAAACGGACAACACCCTTCCACGAGGAGACTTTCAAAAGCACATGATCACCAACATTGAACGTCAATGGCCTGCGGCTCACATTAGCGTGTTTTTTTTTTTGTCTCTCACGGCCAATTGTAATCTCTCCTTGATTTGAGAAATCACTTTTGTTGTCTCAACTACTATTTCCGGCCCAATAAGTTGGCTTTCGCCAATCTCTGCCCAAGCGAGTGGTGAACGACACTTCCTACCATAAAGTGCCTCAAATGGTGCCATTTTAATAGTCGCATGGTAACTATTGTTGTACAAGAACTCGACCAACGGTAAATGATCTTCCCAACTTCCACCGAATTCGATAGCACAAGCCCTCAACATGTCTTCCAGCGTTTGGATGGTCCTTTCGGTTTGCCTATCCGTTTGGGGATGAAACGCCGTACTTATGTCAATTTGAGTACCCATTGCTTGTTGGAAGGCTTCCCAAAAGTTTGATTTGAACCGGCTATCTCTATTGGAGATAATAGAAACCGGAACTCCATGTTTTGACACCACTTCTTTAATGTACAAACGAGCTAGGGTGTCAAACTTATCGGTCACACGAATAGCTAAGAAGTGAGCCGACTTTGTCAACCGATCCACAATCACCCATAAGGTATCACGTCCACTTCTTGTCTTCGGTAACTTCGTGATGAAGTCCATTGCAATACGTTCGCACTTCCATTCCGGTATCACCGGTTGCACCAATAAATCGGGTGGCTTCTTATGATCGGCTTTCACTACTAAGCAAGTAAGGCACTCACTCACATATTTAGCCACATCACGCTTCATGCCCGGCCACCAATAGAAATCCTTTAAGTCAAAGTACATCTTATCCGAATAGGGTGATTTATGAGCTTCATTCATAAGAATTGTTCTCAAATTTCCAAAAATGGGAATCCAAAGCTTTCCAACTAGGTATAGCCCATTGTCTTCTTTTCTATCGAATTGTTGCTCTATGCCATCTAAACTTTCATTGACAAAATTCTCCGGTAAAGTAGCTTGTACGTATGCTCCTATGATCCGATCACGAATACTTTGTTCCACCGTGAGACTCATGGCCCTTGTTCTTCTCGGCTTGACCCTTTACTTTCTACTTAATGCATCGGCTACGACATTAGCTTTGCCCGGATGGTATCGAATATCACAATCATAATCACTAAAAGTTCAAGCCATCTTCTTTGTCTCATATTCAACTCACTAGATCGAAAATATGTTGAAGACTTCTATGATTGGCGTAATTTGCACATTTGGTACCTTAAAGGTAATGTCTCCAACACTTTTAAGCGAACACAACCGCTCGCAATTCTAAATCATGAGTGGGGTAGTTTTTCTCATGCACCTTAAGTTAACAGGAGGCATAAGCAATGACCTTCCTCGTTGCATAAGCACACACCCCACTCCTCGACCTCAAGCATCACAACCTGCCCTTTAGAGGATTTCGCATACAACTTCTATTTTCTAAGTAATTCTAGCACTTCGCGTAAATGTTTCGGCAAGATCTTCCTTCGTCCTCGATTAACCAAGTATATCATTACTAAGGGCAATGAAAAACTTGTCCAAGTTGGGTTGCCACACCCGCTTCATCAAGCCCATGAACACCGTCGGTGCATTAGTCAACCCAAATGGCACAACAGTGTATTCTAAATGCACATACCTTGTAAGAAACGTCGTCTTGAGATGTCATCTTTATGGACGCGCAGTTGTCTCTAACCTGAACGAAGGTAAATAACGGAGGAGGGCTTAACACCTTCTAGTTGATCAAATGAGTTCTCACTTATCGAAAATGGATAATGGTTCTTCATCGTGAGCATGTTCAATTCTCGATAATCAATACACATCCTAAAGGACCCATCTTTCTTCTTTATAAATAAGATTGGAGCTCCCCAAGGCGATTGACTAGGTCGAATGAACCCTTTCTCTTGAAGTTCTTCAAGTTGAGATTTTAACTCTTGCATTTCCGTCAAGGCAAGTCTATATGGAGCCTTAGCCACGGGTGCGGTTCCGGGGATCAAATTAATGCGAAAGTCAAGTTCACGAGACGAGGGTAAGCCCGGTAGGTCATCCGGAAAGACATCGGGGAAATCACGAACAATGGGGACGATTTTCAATTTTACCTTTGTCACGGTAGTACTAAAAACCTTGGAATTGGAAAAATCGGAAGTTTCACCTTGGACTCTAAGAACATTACCGTTTGACAACGGTATTTTGACCACTCTTTCGCCACAATCAATGACCACATTCACCACCGTCAACATCCAATCTAAACCCGTAATGACGCCAAAACTTCCCATATCGAATGGCATAGAATCGATGAATAATCGAAGTCGTTTAAAGTCAAAATACAATCACGAAGTACTTGGCTAATTCTAGTTAGAGCACCATTGACCATTTCAATATCAAGCACACGGTTTAAGGCACGAGGATGAATATCTATCGAAGGAACGAAGCTATGCCTAGCATCAGGAATCAAATAACACTGTGGTGTAATTATTGTTAAGAGTAAATGTACCCGATACCACATTAGGATCGTTGCGAACTTCAATAGTACCCTCCTCAAAAGTTCACTTAACCCCCTTTCCTCTGGTTCGTCGTTTTGCACAACATCCCGCTTGTCATCATAAATGCTTGGCAACACCCACCTGTACGGTTAATTGTATCCACCATAGTAATGATCTTAAAGTTTATGACCCGAAGGTTAGTCTCAAAGCTCTTACATGTTAGTCACACCAGTAGTCAATGTTCTCATACCGACATGTCACACATAAATCATATCTTTACACTAAGGCAAAAGTACTAATGTTCTAGGGGAATCGTTATGTATCATGCCATCATACCAAGTTAACAATAATTGTTCCTCATCAAGCTACATACTTATGTCCAATACGACACACAACCGCACAACTAAAACAAGTGGTCCAAAGTATAATCCGAATTCGATATGCTCTCTAGTTATCGTCCGGGTATGTATATAGGGTGTACCAGCGGCTAACCCTCTACCCATCCAACTCCCATTAAGCATATCGGCTCCTTATTATACTCTAGGCCAACATGTGCAATCAGTGATGTCATTAACTTGTTATAACACCGGGTACCATAAAATAGTTGATCAGACTCTTTTAGGGTTGCCACAATGTCACATCAAGTTAACGCCATAACTTCATTTTGCCCTAAATCATCAAACAACATCAATTTAAATCATCTCAATCCAACAATATGCACATGACCTCATTGACTTCAAATAACCACATTGACCTCATGCACTTGACCATTACACAATAACACATTGTCCGCATCAACCCAGTTGTACTCATGTTATCACATTCATCACACTGTACTTGCCACAACATAACACATTGTTCATATTGTACTCGTCACAAAACAATACGTTGATCACATAGTACTCATCTCAAATCAACACATTGATCACATAATATCCATCTCAAAACAACACATTGTCCAATTGTACTTATATCATTACGTATACGATCCTGCCTACAAACTCATAGTGCACACTTACAAGATTCATAAAATTCACGTTGCATTTAAAATTCCTAACCATGCATGCTATATGAAGAGTTTTACATAAGTCGTAGTCTAGGTCAAGCCGCCTAATTCTCTACGATCTGCATGGGCCACCATTCTGTAACCCCCCGAGCTAGGCATGAAATGTCACCGAAAAGATATAGCGTATGCATGGGATTATCGTAGAACATGATCTATTTGCATAAAAGGATCCGGTGAATCCAACATCAATAATCAAGTATAAAATGCATAAAATAGGGCGAATGAATCCTGGATCCATGTAAGTCTAAGCCTAAGTCCTAGCACAAGCCTCAATCGACCATCACGTCTTGGATTCACAAGTTTACCTGAAAAGTGTACTAAACAAGGTCAACACTAGGTTGGTGAGTTCGTAGGAGCGAATGACAAGGATCTAATACCAAAGCCATTCACAATATGAACAAGGAAAAATGGGCAAGGAACACACTTACAGTAAGTCCTTAAAAGGCACAAGTACACAATTTAGGTTGGCTCGTGGCACAACCTAATCACACATGAATCCTTTAAACGAACTATACAATAGCTAGGATACGTATAAGAAGCAAGGGCAAATAATGTCGATAACAATAAGTATCAAACAAGTACTATGACCTCAAATATGTCCATCCAAGCTCACAAATGTCCTCATGTCATCCAAATTTCATCAAGTACGTACAGTTCCGTATAATGTCATCAAGTACGTATAGTACCCGTATAATGTCATCAAGTATGTATAGTACCCGTTTATTGCACTTGCACACATTTCACCTCAATTGTCCACCATATTGCACGTTATGTACCTCATTGTACTCAATTGCACGAAAGTTGTTCATCCATGACCATCAATGTCCACACATAACCAAAACACCATGTGTATATACTTCGTACGATACTACTTTTGAAAGGCCTTTGATGCTTATATATAGGGTCACCCGCAGCCTTCCCACCACATCTCCAACCTTTCAAAGATATTACCGTCCTCCATATATGCACAACTAACCGATAACAAACTGAACATACATATACAATAACCATACAACAAATCACATAATTTCACATCTACAAAACCGTCAGACAACATGTAAATCCATAAATCAATCAATGTCTCCATAACAATCATGTCCATCAATGACCCTCACACGTGTATTTACAAAATGAACTATATCAAGGTATTTAGAATCACATAGTAAGCAAGAACAAATAATAATGATATCAACAAGTATCCTAACAAGTCCTATTCTAACTATAAATGCTTTATTATTTCCTTTTTAAAAATTTTTGATGCGACCCAAGTGAAAACATTACGTTTTGTTTCACAAAGACTCGTTGGTACTTGACCACTGTTGCTTTATATAAACTTTTGATATGTTCAAGTTTTGTTCTGGACTCAGAGGCCTAGACCTTTAGAAAGTAGACTCATTTACGCTTCGTGGCCACTTGAATCGTCGAAAACGGACTTACGGTTCAAAAGTTATCGTCGTTACAAGAAAGATGAGTTTTGGCGTAAAGTCCAGCGTAAACAAGAGCTTTCTGGTGTAAAGCAAAACTAGAAGGACATAAATTACGGCCCATCTGGGTGTAGGTTACGCTAGGAAAAAGTTCAAAGGGCGTAAAGTACGCTGGGGAGGGCATAAGCTACGCTGGGCAAGTTTCAACTGGCGTAAGCTACGGCTAGGGAGGGGCGTAGGTTACGGTGCCCTGGAATTGTGCATTTTGGCGTAAGGTTTCCAAGTTTTGGCGTAAACAGAAGGAAATTTCAAAAATGATGATGGAGAGGGGCGTAAGCTACGCCTAAAGGGGCGTAAGTTACGCCTGGTTCTGAACAGATACACACTAGCAGGTGTTCTTGATCCAAACACGACCCAAAACCCTAATTTCTTGATAGTTAGACCATGAAATCGATTTTTATAGCTTCAAGACCCATTTTTAGGCATAGTTAAATATAATTGGACATAACTAAACATGTTTCATCATCCAAATCCATCCCTTTAACACATTTCCTTGTTCAATTCGATCTTGACCCATTTGTAACTCAAATTGACCCAAACCCGATTTTTACGCCCGAAACGATCAAGGATGCTTAGATTCAGATGAAAGACATGTATAATAACTTGATATGGTGAATTTGAGCTAGAAAACACTTACCAAAACTTCAACCAAGTGCTAAATCCGAATTTGAGCAAAAATGGAAAATCCTTGCACTTTGAGAACTCAACCTCTTGTTATATTATGAAGATGACGATAAGGATGATGATTCTAACACAATTCTAACTTGAAACCAAAATTTGGTGTAAGAATCTTAGAGAGAGAGAGAGAGACATTAGTGTGTATGTGTGTTTTGTTCTTGCAAGAAGAAAGAAAGAAAAACATAGGGTGAAGAATTAATGGATGGGTGGAAAATAAGAAAGATATGGTTGGGTAAGTTAGTTGGGTCATGGGTTTGACCCATGGAGGATCCATTTTATGTTTCTAACTAGATTAAATGTCGTCTAGCACCGTAAAGCCAATTAATCTAAATGTCATCTCAAAGTGTAAATTCGATTAGCACTAACAATGATATCGACTAGCACATAAGTTCCAAATTAAACGATAAATTGATTTATATGAACATATTGCACTTAAATGAACTCCAAGTTGAACTTGAACTATATTAACCAACTCGATAATTAGTTAAATTGTACATATGGTCAAAGAGTCAAGAATCACGATTGTTACATATACCAAACATGAAACATATACAAGAATTTTTTGTTGGAATAGTAGATTACACAAAATGATTTGCAAAAATAGAGAGTCAATGAATAAAATTGCAAATATAATACCCAATTTAGGACAGGTGATGTAGTTTGAGGACCCGATGCTCAGGTAATCAGATGTGGTCATTAAGGCCCGAGGTCATAAAGTCGGATGATGATTGAAATTTAATTTCTACTTTGAGTTGATACATTAATGATTTAATGTATACAAGTTTCATTACAAGCAAAGAAAAACAAATACTATGACACATATAGTAAAAAAAATAACAAACATGAGACTATGAAAAATTAAACTTGAATAGTTTATGATACTTGGGCGTACATTCATTATGTCATCAATCCTCGATCTTGAGAAATCCGGGCTCCAAAGGTTTCGGTAAGTGTTGGAAATGTCGCACTAAGTAACTATTGGAAAAGTCGACACTTATAGCCACTATAAATATTTTAACCATATTTCATTAGCTTTATCATTCATGCATCTTCCTACAATCACATGTATATACACTTACAAAGTCATAATCACACAAATTAACATAAACAAATTGATCATAAAAGATTCGGTTTATCAAAAAAATAAGAATCATTTAATTTGAAATTTTCAGTGATGATGAAGGTGCGGAAAGTCCAAGGAAACCGTTGATCGACTTGATGTGCAAAGGAAGAAAAAGTTGATAGCCAACAACAATGATCATGTGACTGTTTTGAGCGGGGGTTCATGTGCGCCTTCTATATATCACCGGGGGCAGCGGTGTAATCTCTCTGGCTTATAACCCTACCCGCGGCTGAACCTGTTTCCACACCTACCACCTGTAGTGCGTTAGTAAGCATATATTTGTTGTGCAATAGTGAACTAATTATATTAGTGAGATCAAGATTGACTTTAATTATATATCAAGGCTTATTAAGACTGAAAATATGGGTTTATTAAGATGTTATTGTTCAAAGAGATTCATATTGATAGAGAAAAGAAATTCACGTAAAAAACTAAGAGTATATTATTATTATTCAATATATGGTCCATATATATACAATCTGAGATATGAGACAAAGATATTTGTTATTAAATAGAATTTCATCCTATAAATTTGCGTCCAATCTTAATAATAATAATAATAACAATAATAATAAAAATAAATAACCTAATAGTATCTCGGGTTCCCACTAATTTTTTGTAAATTCTATTTATTTATAATAAAAGTAATGATTTTATAATAAATAATAATAATAATAATAATAATAATAATAATAATAATCTTTTATTATACTAAAGCACAGTTGACCTAATAATTTATTAAGCAATTAGAACTCTCGATTTCTTCAAATTTTAATTTTGACTTCTTTTGACTTTAAGTAATTAAATTAATAAACATTAAAGAATTATAAATTTCATGAGAAACATGTCAAACATTAAAGAATTATAAATTTAATGGGAAACATGTCGACTAACTATATGTATCAACATATTAGATAAATTAAATAAATATAAATCTTATTTTATATATGGAAAACCAACATACTATTATATAATCGACTAACTAAATCTAATGATTGAAAAGATAAATTCTAACATTATTATGGTATTAAAAAATATACTTTTTTTTTCGAACATTCAGTCGGTATACGACATCAGGGAAACCTCACCGTATAATTGTGAAGCCTTGCATGTACCCTAGACAACGAGATGTTGACCATGGGCCATTATAAGTATTCAGAGGAAAAAACCCCAATATTTTGCCAATAAATATATATATATATATATATATATATATAGGGAGAGAGAGAGAGAGGAAGGGTTACTTAAGAACCCACAAATAAAAAAGAACTCAAGAACCATTATGGACCACACATTTTTTTTCTCTTTCTCTCTTCAATTAAATAATAAAATTTACCCAAATCATTCAAAATGTTTTATCTCACAAACCGTAAATCGTTAGACGAAACAAAAAGCATGGGTAGTCTTAAAATTTTGTCCTCTTTCATTAAAGATCCAATTCGATATACTTTTGACGACTTTTTAATTTTCGTTTTTTTCCTCTTGTACTTGTGTACCTACACATGTGTATGATCATTGTTTTCACATGTAAATTAGTAAAATGAATATATGTACACAACAATGAAGGTTAAGGGCGGAGCCCGTCAATCCATGTGGCGGAGCCATGGTGAGTAAAATGAAGATATGTGGTCAAAAATGGTTCTTGAGTTTTTTTATTTTTATGAGTATTCAAAATAACTCACCCCTATATATATATATATATATATATAAGTGAGTTATTTTAAGAATTCATAAAAAAAAAGAACTCAAGAACCATTTTGCACCACACATTCTTTCTTTATTTCTCCCTCTTCAATTAAATAATGAAATTCACCCAAATCATTCAAAATGCTTTATCTCACAAACCATAAATCGTTAGACGAAACAAAAAGCATGGGTTGTCATAAAATTCCGTCCTTTTTCATTAGAGATCCAATTCGATATATTCGAAAATTAAAAAGTCGTCAAAAGTATATCGAATTGGATCTCTAATAAAAGAGGATGAAATTTTAAGACTACCCATGCTTTTTGTTTCGTCTAACGATTTACGATTCGTGAGATAAATCATTTTGAATGATTTAGGTGAATTTTATTATTTAATTGAAGAGAGAGAAAGATGAAAAAAATGTGTGGTTCAGAATGGTTTTTGAGTTCTTTTTTATTTGTGGGTTCTTAATTATCCCTTCCTATATATATATATATATTAAACGGCAAATAGAATTATTAAAAACTAATACACCAAATAATCATACAACTACTCAATGCCAAGGATTGAACCTTGGTCTTTACTCCAAGAGGCAAGAGCCTCTACCAAGTGGCTTTTATTGCTTTTATGAATATCTAATATAGTATAAATCATAAGATTTCCTGATCCTTTATGACTTAAATGTATAAAGATCTAATATTGATATATCGTAAGTCTCGTGTCCAGTGTTGGACACGGGCCTAAAATCTAGTAATATATACTATAAGACAGTTGAACTAATGACATATTAACCAATCAAATCGTTCAATTTCGTCAAATTGATTTTCGCTTATGTCATCATTTAGATTAACTGTAAATTAAAAATCTTAATAATAATTATCCAAATATATTATTATATTGGTATTTATATTAATTTGTAGAAAAAATCTCATTATTTTACACTTTTTTGTTTTCCATCAATAATTTACACTTTTTAACCTTGAACACTTTATTTATATTTATTTTTGGCCATCAACTTGAGAATATATTTTTAAAAATATTTAAAAAGTTACAAAAAGTATTATATTTAATTTTTTAAATTTATAATTGTCACTCAAATCAAGAGGTTGTTGTCAAAGAACATCAAAACAATCCTAATTCTTATCTAATTATCAAAGGACACGTAATTGAAAATAAACATATTCGTGTTATGGGTCTGTATCATGATCAAATACATATATTTGAATGTCAAGTACAGGATCACAGGTATGTTAATATTTCAAATTTTAATTATCTTTCATAATCATAATAATATTACATTATGAGTACAACTGGTTTCGAAAAATTTTATAATAGAGAAATTATTGTATCATGTGCCTAGTGGAATGACTACGACAAACAATTCCATCAATATGTATCAGCTAATAATGACTCTGACGAACATGTGATTATCACTACAACTTGCATGCAAAGTAAACACTTAGAACTGTATATCTTCAAAATTATAAGTTTTTATGAATTAAATGTATAAAATTCTAATATTGATAATATTGTAAACCTCGTGTCCAATGTTGGATACGGGTACTATAAGACAGTTGACATAATAACTTATTAACCTGTAACATTCGTGATTTTTGACTTAGTTGACTTTTAATTTAATGAAATTGAAAGATGAATGAAATTGTTGACTTATATGGATTTTTGAACGTTTTGTCGTATAGTAACCTAACGCGAAGTCTAATTGTGTTATCAGTATCGTTCTAGCGTTTAAATAGTTAACGTATAGCTATTTGTCGAATTTAGCGGAGCGGGAGCCCAAAAATGGCCACCCTGACCGATTTTTAGTCTGATCTAGTTTGTTAACATATGAGTTAACACATGGGTGATAACTTGAGCTGTTTTCTCCTTTCAGATCGTAAGGATCTTATAAAACATCCTTTGAACCAAAAAGAAAGCAAAATCTGGCTGGAGTTCAAAAAGCTGGATAAGGGGAATGTATGTATATGATATCCATTTCTCAATCTGTTCTTCATTCTCACTACATGTCTGCCCGCACATAATGTTTTAGACACATACATATATATGACATTTCATGACATAATTCATGTGTTTCGCAGTCTGTAGAAGAGGAAGAAGAAAGGTCAATTAATCTTTCTTATACCCTTGTTGGTGTTATTGGTTGCTTTGCGGTTGCTGCTTTCAACAAGGCTTGTGAGTTGGTATGGGTTCTGTCCACCTGTTCTCAACTTGATGGGTTGTTTTATTGCTTACTGCTTAACATATAAAGAAAATTTTTGCTTTTAGATCAAGAAGGTTGAACACAACCTCCATGATTTCGAATATATGGAGTGCAAATATGTAACATCCATGAATTTTGACCCGTTGACTTTAAGTGTCATGTTATGAATTATAGTAGTTAAATGACTAATTGTATACTCAATGATCCGGTTGACGGTGTGCTAGATGTAATGTCGTGGGTTTTGAACTAATTAGTTATGTTGACGGGTCAACCCATGGATCAAAGTCTTGACCCATGACCCACCTTAGTCAACCCAACCCCCACCCACCTTATCCTTTCCTTCCCTTATTCTTCTTATCTCTCTCTTCTTTACTCCCAAGAACACACTCTCCTTTCACTCTCTCTCTCTAATTTAATTCATTGTTCATGGAAATTCAAGCTTAGTTAATGCAAGAATAATAAATCTTATCACCATTTTAACTTCATATCAAAAACTTGGGTTCCAAAGTGTAAGAAATGATCTCATTTGAGTCAAAATTCGGGTTTGAGGATTTGTGAAGCTTTTGGTAAGTAAATTCTACTCTATGACCTTCACTTCATGTTAGTAAATGTATCTCTAGTTGTGCCAAAACATTTTCGGGTCACAAATCGGGCCAAAAGTCGAATTAGGGTTTGTTTAAGGTTAGTAATGGGTTAAACCGAATTTGAGCTTGAGTTTGGTGTTTTGAAGAAAGATTTTGAAGTGGGTTTGGGTTATTCATGTGTAAACATGCTTAATTATGCTTCATATTGAGTTTTGATGCATCACAAATCGATTTTGGGTGTCAAAAATGAGTTATGGGTTAGTTTTGGTGTGTTTAGGTTGAAATGGGTTGCTGGTGCTGAACTGGGTGAGCTGCTGCGCAGCTAGTTAAGCTGCCCCGCAGCTTCACAAGTCTGTTTTTCAGCTGCTGCGCAGCTAGTTAAGCTGCCCCGCAGCTTCACGAGTCTGTTTTTCAGCTGCGGCGCAGCGATAAGTTGCGGCGTAGTTGGGGGCTTCAATCACTTAACTTTTTCCTAGCTTTAGTTCTAACATCCTAGGATCGTCCCGACCTTTCCGGAATGTACTCTTATGACCTTATTGGTGCCCTACACATGACAAACGAGTCATTTAAAGTTGGGTGTCCTCTTTGGAACCTAATTCAAGACATTAACATAAACTAAATAAACATATAACTTATGTTTGAGAATGAGGCGACCTTGGGGCGACTTCATTTTGGTTACAAACTATTACATGACCTCCCTAACGACCATGATGGGTCCCGAAAGTCTTTCAAAGCCGTAAACCAAAGCTAAAACCTAGTTAGAGAATCGTCTTTGGTGAATAATGCATGTCTTGTATACATTACTAGGTTGTGGACGCATGGAGCACTATAATCACTTATAATCTCATCTTAATTCGATATTAGCCTCTTTTGCCAATCAAGGTGAGTTCGTATCTCCCTACTCTATTGAGATTCGGGCTGAAAAGTGAACATTGTGTGTTTATTTGTTTGAATTAGTTGTTTGTTGATTGAATGATGATTGATGGATGAATTATTGAAATGTTTTGTGTATGTTGGTATTGAGAAAGGTTATATTTAGGTTAGATGTACATACATGGAAGTCGACTTCGCTTTCAAAAGGTTTGAGATGTGGAGGGTTAGCCGCTGGTACACCCTGTATACAAACATCGAGGACTCTTTGAAAGCAAGCCCTCTCAAGTGCATGTATGTATAGTTTGATCATATTGTTGGTTATTGGATGTTGGATCGATGGATTGTTGGGCTTGCATTGTGTTGGTTGCCTTGAGATGATTTGGTTGTCTGTTGAGACAAATGTGTTTATCCAGGTATAGACGTATACACTGGTGTTGGTCATCCGGGTTTATAGACGTATATTCGCCGACGTTTTTGAGATGCCACAATGGTCATGGTGAAGACCTGTGAGTATCATTGCATAGATGGCATGATGGCCATAAATATTATATGTATTTTGGTTTGGCATGCATATCATTCACATCATGTCATTGACATTGCATTGATTGTTCTTATATGTTTGTTATATAGTGATGCATTGGTTGGATGACGTGTAAGACTACTTGTATGTGATGATTGTTCTTGTTTTTATGTATGTAGTTATGGTCGGTGGTTCATCTTGGGCCACCACTACGAACTCACCAACCTCGTGTTGACTTGTAGAACACTTTTCAGGTAATCAGGTGGTTCAAGGATGTGATGCATGATCTGGTGTAGCTTTTGGATTCGGGCATGGACTTTATGGATCAAGGATTCATTCGCCCACTTTTGGATTAATGCTTAGGATCGATAGCCATCTCTAGAATTCTCTTTTGTAAACTTTGATGGTCATTTGCTCCTTGTGCATTGTTTGAATATTTGACTTGATGTGGATTCACCGAATTCATTAATGTCATTTAGTTGCCTACGATAATCCCTCCTTGTGCTATATGATTTCCGTAATATTTCGAGCCCTAGCTCGGGGTGTTACAAAATATGTGAAAGATACTGAGGATTATCTCTTCTACATGACCATAGAGGCCATCGAAGAAGGGATCTTGGTGTGTATGAGGCTATAGTTGTTGGAACATCTCTCGAGTTAACATTGCTCAAGTTCGTCCTTACTGATCGTACCAGTTGGTATGTAGGTTATTTGGAGTATTTATGTCTTCATTTGCTTATGACATCCTTAGAAATTAGAACTCACTATTATACCCTCTTTTGTGCTTCTAAGAAACATTTAACGCTTAACATATCTGGGAGGTTATTACATCAGTTTCAGTTTTTGCACTTATTAAAGACAGCTGAGACTTAATGGGTGAATCAGATCATTTAATTATTAATATTTTATTAGTTTTTCAATAGAATAGCTTCTTCAATCAAACAGATAATGATATATTATTAGAGAATTACTACCTCTTTTTATCCAACTGTATAAAAATATGTATCTGTTTTGACATGTTAGCCAAGTCGTCCCACCTGCCAATTTACCACCTATTAAAGTTACCACTTTTATTTCTCATGTTTGTTTCTCGGGTGGTGTTATATTTGATTCCTTATCTTTCATGCAAGTGCAAGAGCAATGGCATTGTCTCTTTTTTCTTGCATGAGATCCTTATGCAAAACGTTGGAAGGTTAATCTATCATGATTGCTACATTGTTTTTTTTTTTTTTTTTTTTTTGCGAATGTTGTTATCGATAATCATTATGCATTCTTTTGTGTTGCCCTTTTAAACATTAAGGTTACTGGTTAAATTTTATATTTTAACAATGGGGTATTTGTGCAGATGATGCAGAGGAAAAAGCATATGAGATTAGGGGGATACATTATAGTACGAGAGGTTATTATTCTTTTCTTCATGTATTCAATTTGTGAACTTGTTAATGACATCTTTCCATATAGGGTTTTACACTCCCCTTTATCTCTTTGGATGGACAGGTATGACAAGGGGCAAAGCGTGTCATGAGTTGATTTTTCTTGGATATTTTGAGGGTTCCGCTTTGGAAGGTTTAGATTCAACATGATAGTACTCGTATTGTTGATTATGATTGTTCTATATACTCGTATTTACTATAGCCACCCTTTTAGGAAAGAGTTACATTGTGTTGTTGACGCACTATAGGTATTTGGCGAGTGCTTTGTTTGAACCTTGAGTTGCTGTTTGAGGCGGATTGCACCCGAAGAAGTGCTCCAGGTTAACCTCAGCTTACTCTGAATTATATTGATTGTTTTCTAGTTAATTACTAAAGATTATAGATAAATTTTATGTAGAGGTGGTAGTCTTGTGAATGGGTCAATTTGGTTTGTGTCAATTCTGATCTCTATATCATACCCAATCATTTTGAACATACTAATGATTTTTAAGAAATATATTTGTGTCCATTTACTTTAAAAGTTGACAAAATAAGTGTTTGCTGGATTAACTCCATGTGGCCTGTCACTGTCAATTTTACATCTCTCCATCCGCCTATGTTGCCCCCCGTTGTCAATTTGGTCTCTTTTCAAGTATTTTTATCTTTTTACTATTATGTTTCTAATAAATTAATCTTCTGTAGATGATTGGTCTATTCTAAACATTAGGTGGATGGTGCCTAGGAACAATGGCACGCCTTGTAGGGGTTATGACTACGATAACTACAATCAGTATCTCACGGCAAGGTTAGTTGATGATGCCAAGTACACGGGAAGTGTTGTAGTTTATCATGAATTTTCATGCAAGTTTCTGATATTCACATATATAATTGTGGTGGATTGGGTTGTTTAAAGTGGTATGTCTAGGATGTGAGTAGAGCTAGTATGGATATATGGTGGCTCTATTTTGTAAATATTACCGACTTGTAAAAACTAACTTAGTTTAACTAAGAGGATAATATGTCGCTGGCTATAATTTATTGGTCTTATATATAGAGAGACCAAAAAGATGTATGAATCAAGACGAACAATGTTTTAGAGTGATATGACATGATAGATAAGGTGCTTCACTTCTTTGCCACACGGTTGATGAGTTGTCATAGTATTTTAAGCTCCATCCTTTTCTTGTGATAAGGGTTTATTAAAATCCTTCAAAGCCAACTTGGCATTGAGGTAGGAGGTGCTACAGAATATGCCCTTATGATTGCTTTGTGTTATCCATCGCTTTAAATGTCTCCATACTCGTTGATCTCTCAATGATTATCTTGTGTGACGACTTTAATACTTAGGGTTTGAAATGTCTCTCCATAGTTGTTGCTCCCACAATGATTATCTTGTTTAATGACTTCAAACTAACTTTGGGTTTCTTGGGATCTCCAGTCATCTTAACTTGCAATTACCAAGGTTAATGATCTCTAGGGAAGCATCATATAAGGTTCTTTGCAATCAAAGTCATGCATCATTTGCTATCCATGTTTGTAGACATAGTTAATGGGTGTTAGTGTTGTATAATTTGCTTTGCTTCTTGTTATCATTCAACCGTATTATGTTTAAGCTCTTAATTTTATCATAGTTGGTTTCAAACACTTGAAGTGCCTGTCTTTTACAGTAATGGGATCTATCTCCATTGAAACAGTATGAATTGAAAAGTACAACCAATATTAAAGAAGTGCCAAAGTTACTTGACTCTTTTTTAATTAGTAGTTTAGTAATATTTTCATTTTAGTAAATAAAGAACCATTTTTGTCTCCCAATCCATCGCTTATTGTACCTCATTGTAAGTAGGACCCGTCATCTTTGAGGAGTTCATATGTTTTCTTACATTAATACATTATCATATTTCTTGTTTTTGGGTGCTAACTTAAATTTTCTTGATTGTTTTTAGGTTGGCCTTTGGCAAATAATTGAGCCTGGTGTATAGAAAGAATCTTAAACAGCAGCTTTTGAAATCTTAAATAGGTTTAAAACTATTTACCTTGTGTTTGGTTGTGTAATCAATGGTCCTAACGATGTCTACACTATATGTTTGGTCCTCTTCTAAGTCGGTTTATGAAATTTCAGCTATGTACAAGGTTTACCCTAAATAGTAAAACTATTTCAGCAGATTTCATGTTTACAGTGAAATAGCTTTCAGAATTCCATTTAAAATTAGAAGACTAAATTATATTAGGACAAAAACCAAACGTTTTGTTGCGGGTGACAGGTTGATGTAAAGGAGGTAGTAAGACTCAATTACATGTGCAATATATTATGCCAAAAACCAAACCCATCCCAATACGAAAGGCTTAACCATTCGGGCCATGATGCGGTTGTAAACTAGTTAAAATCAGTGTGACTTTTGTTCCCGTTATTTTACTTTTCTTTATCTGGTTCAGCTCCATCCAGGAGATGTCAGACCACACCAGGTCCAATTTCAACATGATATTAACATGATAGCAGGAGTATTATTTTAAGTTCATTTGATCACGGGCTGAAACGTAGAGAAGGAACACTTCACTGAAAATGAGAAACAATGAATTCTATAGATAGAAGGAATTCTTGCCAGACAATTCAAATACATCACCAAACAGTATCTTTTGTTTCCATGAAAATGGTCCGAATGGATTTTCCTAATTCCACCTTACCAGATGAATTACACTTTACGGAACACATATGATTTATGGACAAAGGGGTTTAACCAGAAAAAAAAAACCAAGGCGGCAAGAACCATATCTATTGCTTTCAATGGCTAAATTGTATATTATTACTCAGAAAAGTAGTGTATTAAATAAGAGGAACGATTTTCCGATACTGTAAATAATAAGCTGCAAAAAGCACGAGTAAAATCTCACTAAAGCTTTGGTTTTGGACTTGGAGTTTCTATCGCCCATTTAGGAGGAATCATTTTGACTGGCTTCTCTTTCTCTTTATCCTCCTGTTCATCAGCTTCGTCATTTTCCAATACATCCTTTGGAAACGCATTCGGGTTGGTCTGAATACATCTCTGCAACGCCACAAATGGCTGCACACAATCCGAGCCTTTCTCTTCAGCCGTGCTCATCAGAAAACATTTGAAGGCATCCGTAAACTGGGACCCACAAGGTCCAGTTTTGAGATTTTGAATACAAGGGCATTCTAATGCTTTCTCAGCTTTGGCTTCTAAAGATGCGTTTTCATCCTCATTGCCAAATGCTGTTGCTTCTGCAAGTAAAGATTCCATTGAAGGCGGAGAATTATCAGTAGATGGAGACGATGGTTCCTCTCTTTGAGGAGCCGCTACAGGGGAATCATCGATCTTGCTTTGATCCTGTCCCATTTTGTATCACTGCAGAGAGAATACGTATCATTGTTTTTTATCTAACTAGAAACACTTTTCTTCCCTCTCACAAAACCTATTGTTTTTTTCGCAGGAATCTAATACCCAAACATTATTTTCTACTTCTCGTTTGATAAAAGCGGATTATCTAATACTAACTATTCAAAATCACATTCATTGAGGCCACGATGATTTGCGTTTTCCTCTATGCTTATTGTATGGTTTTGAAGTATATTTTGCAGATGAATATTTTTTTAATTTAACATTTATTTTGCAAAATACACTTTTAAAACCAGGCATAGAGGAAAACATAAAAGCGATGACGTCCTCCAATCATCATGACGTCACCTAGCCTATAAAGCTTTCACTATAAAGAAGCAAACAAGCTATAACAACTATAACCCTAAATGTCCTCGTTCTAATATATATATATATATATATATATATATATTGACTGAGGGATTTGGGATAAAAATTACAAATCATCAATTCAATATATTATATTATTTGTATATATATAAAAATAAATGAAAAGGAAGAGAGTTAGAATGAAATACATGTCTTTCTTCTTTCTTGGCAGTGCGGAAATCGGAAGACCGGAGAAGCAAAAGCGATGTAATTTTTGAAGTCAATGAATCAAAAAGGGTTTTAGGGATGTTTCCTTCATTTGTTTGTTTCAGTAGGGGCACCAAATTATAAAGGAGGTGATATAAGTTGTAACTATCTACAACAATCACTGCATAATACATATGTGCAATATATTTTATACTTATACTTTTGTTGTAAATGATTAAAATTTGTCGTAGGAATATCACTTTTCAAATTATAAAAAGACAAACACTATTGACTTATTTTATTTAATTTGATAATCTAACCATGTTTCAAAATTGCAAAGATCAATATTAGTCGACACTTACCTAAGCTAAACTAGGTCTTCTCAACACTGAGTGTTAATAATTTGACTAAACATGACGTTAACGAAGTGTTTCAGGAGCTCTTTTTTTCTATTCTCGAGTATGGGTTTATTTTATTTTTTTTATAATAAAAATTTTTAGAAATGATCTGATGAGTATAATAAACGACTCTTAAAATTTGCCCCATAGCAAGAAACATTTCGGCTCCATCCCTGCTTACCTTGACAGGGTCAACGAGTGATTGAGAAGACCCACGGTCTAGGTTCGTTTGCACTTTGAAGGGAGGCGTTCTGCCTAAGTGGTTGAGTTTACGCAAAATTTGTGTCAGATCAAGAATATCTGTCCGCGCAACCCCTATCCTAACTTAAGATTGATACATTAATTACCATCGATTTCCTCCGGTGCCATTTTGAATTAACAAGCAGATTATAAAATCAACTCAAACAATTAAATCACAAAATATATCCACATTAAGATCTTCATAAAGCATGCATAAGCACACCTCCTTATATTTTGCCATATCGTTGACATTGACATAAAACATGCATAAAACAATATGTCTAAAATGTGACTTCATTAAAAATAACAATGAAATGTAAAAGAGTTTTGTAAACCAATCATTTTGTACATTTCCATAATTTTAGTCATCTGAACAAACAATTTTCAGGCCTCTCTATCCCCACCTTTTTCTACAACATTTTGCCCAGAAAAGATTAGGCTATCAACTTGATCCAAACTATTTCTCCAATAGAACATAACAACTTGAAAAATACCTATATGTTGCAAAACCGAAAATATCAACAAGTCGAAAAGAATGGAAGAAGACGAGGAAAGATGCAAAACGCCTTTGACAAACACAGCTATATTTATCTGCATTATTGCAGGCTCTGCTGGTTTGATGTATGGATACGATACAACGGTTTCTGGTTAGTTCTTCATTGTATTAAACATCCATATGTAATGAATGACATATATATATATATATGGTTTTTAAATGGAACTAATTAGAATCTATGTTGCTGGTAGGAGGGGTGATGATGATGGGACCATTTTTGGAAAAATTCTTCCCAGCAATTTTGGCAAAGATGAGGGACACGACAGAAGATCAATATTGTTTATTCGATAGCCATAAATTAACTGCATTTATATCGTCAACGTTTATAGCTGGTTTGGTGTCATCTTTGTTGGCGGGTCGTGTTACCAACTTGATAGGACGTAGATTTAGTTTGATTATAAGCGGGCTCTTGTTCTTAACAGGGAATGGTCTTTCAGTTTTTGCTCAGGATGTTAGTACCTTGATTGTTGGTCGTCTATTCGTAGGATTTGGCGTTGGTTTCGCAAATCAGGTGTGCACTTTTTATATAATGTAAGTCCTCGGACTCTATTACAATGATTAAAGATAATGAAGTCTATTGGTGGTTATAGCTAGACCAAGCATAAGGGTAACCTGACCTAGAGGTGGCAATAGGTGTAGGCAAAACGGGTTGGGTAACAGGTTCAAGTTGCAATGGGCTATTTATTGGTACAGATTGAAATGGGCCGGGTTAGGCCTGGTTCACTCATTCACACGTTTCGTCAATATTGTATTCTTTCCCCTTAAACTAAGGCATTAACTATGATAGCAAAAACATTATTATTATGCTAATAATCACAATCTCTAAATAAAACGATTCAGAGGGTTGTATGCATTAAAAATAGAGTTGTAGCTCTTTTTAAACCTGTTTGACCCTTTCGACCCATTTGACTTGTTACTCAGTAGCTAATTCATTCTTAGGACCAATTACATTCATGTAAGATAAACTACAACAGAAACTGATCAAACTATTAGCAAATGGGTTAAAAGTGCTACCTCTATGGGCATGACCCATAAGGTACCCCCGAGTCTATGTTCAAAACCAAATACAAAGTATGCTGACACCTACATTTATAAAACTGAAATTGTTTAAATTTCAAAGCCTTAAATTACATCACTGAAGGCATAACTGGTTGCTATTATCTACAAGGCTGCTCCAATTTACATAACAGAAATGGCACCATCAAAATGGCGAGGAGCTCTAAATACAGCTTTTCAGTTTTTCGTTTGTTTGGGGACTGTAATCGCCAGCTTAATCAACTTAGCCTCCAACCACTCAAATAGCAACCATGGCTGGCAGCTTGCATTGGGGTGTGCGAGTGTCCCTGCAATGATCCTCATAATCGGGGCCTTATTCATCCCAGACACTCCATCCAGCTTGATCCAAAGGGGCAAGAATGAAGAGGCCCTTGCTGCATTGACGAAGGTGCGGTCAACTAAGGCTGGGGCTGAAGCTGAACTAAACGACTTAATTAGCACCAGTGAGGCGGCAAAACTGAACCTTGAGAAACCATACATTAAACTAATGGAGCCGAGATACAGACCACAGCTAGTGTTGACAGTAGCCATTGCAGGGTTTCAGCAGTTAACGGGAGTGGGTATGGTTGCCTTTTATGCGCCGGTGATTATGAGGACAATAGGGATAGGAGCTGAAGGGTGTTTGGCTGCTGCAGTAGTTATTGGTTTTGTCAATTTGGCATCTGTACTGTTGTCGACTTGCATGGTTGATAAAATCGGAAGAAGGTTTCTGTTTCTTCAAGGTGGTGTGCAGATAATATTCTCTCAGGTATCCATCTCCCTTCTTCTACCCTGTATCGTTAGCAGATGTGGCAATGTTAAACCATTTAGTATTTAAGAATGGGTCTTGTTGGGTTGTCGTTATCCTTTGCGGGTCGAAAGTCACCCAAATGCTTACTGCCTCCTAAGTTATGTTTTTTAGATATCAGATTGTTGTAGTAATAACATAGTTATATATATTTGGTTAACTATTTACCAAATAAAGAAAACCACATGTTTGTGGCCATGTGGGTACCAGACTTGACCCAAACCAGTTTTTTCGTTTTAACTCACTCAACACAATGTGTTCCAATCCAGACCCATACCCAACCCTCCCATTTTTATAGCTCTACTTAATTTGTCACATGTAGGCTGAGCAGATAGTTTAAACTTACACACATATTATACGTATTGAGGACTTACCAAATCCAAGTAAAATTATATTGTAGGTGTTTATCGCATGTACTCTAGCAATTCAACAACAAAGTGAGTTTTTGGATTTCCCATACAGTGACGGGATCGTGGTGCTAGTCCTAATGTGTCTTATCTCAGCAGCTTTTGGATGGTCATGGGGTCCACTTACCTGGCTTGTCCCTAGTGAAATACTGCCAATAGAGGTTCGTACAGCTGGAACAGGCATAGGAGTTGCAACGAACTTTCTCATCACATTTATCCTTGCTCAGTCGTCGATGACAATGCTATGTTCTATGAAATTTGGATTGTTCTTGTTCTATGGCGCCACAACCTTTCTCATGACTGCAACTATTGCCGTCTTTTTGCCTGAAACCAAAGGAGTTCCTCTTGAGTCCATGGATATTGTTTGGAGAAAACATTGGTATTGGAAGTGGGTTGTTCCTGACTAAATTTGGCTACGCTAGGCTTGATTTGGTTCACTTAGGCTGATTTGATCTTGGCATGCAACTCTACATGAAAAATTTTACGTCAAGTATTTGGCTGACAGTCACCGTTGGTTGGAAAGTATTTTGAAGATTTGTTTCAAACGGTCATGTAATCTCATGTGAAGGGTCTAAAACAAAGAGATAGACGTACACATTGCCTGTGGAGATCACTTTGACTCGCTTATTAATGCATATTTTACTAAAACAAGGATAGCCATTAGTGTTATTTGGGTGGTCAAGTTTGTAAGTTCAAGAGTAATATTACCAGTACAGATCAGGAAAATGAAGATGTTAATATGTAATTATAGGACTTTGGTTACTTCTTTAGAATAACATAGTTACTATCGCATTCTGTTATTGCTACCATCTACCATTCAACACCAAAAAAGAAAAGGAGAGAGAAAGAAGCTAATATAACCATGTCTTACAAATCCCACACTTTTCCTCCCTTCTGTATCCAATCGTTCAAATACAAATGAAATTAGAGCTCATCTCGCTTCCCTCGTTTAAGATTGTCTTCGCTGTAGATACTTGAAACATATAGAAAAAAAGCTGAAAAGAACAAAGACCCACAAAATAAGTTGAGTCATTTTTTATACAGGACTTGTTACATAAAAAGCATCTGAATCTTCAAGTCCCTTCAACAATAGTAATTAGTAAATCATACAGTTTTTAACAGACATCACACAGTAATTTCCCTGATTATTTCCATATAATTTGAATCATCCGATACCAAAAAGAAAAGAAACAGACCACTAAAATTATAGCAGCCATTGCCTTAAATGTACTTCGAGAAGGAGAAACTGTAATGGCTGCACAATGCAAACCATCAACTGTACATCTAACACATATGGTGATTAGTTTCCTGATCTAATTCAAAATGTTCTATAATGACAAAACACCTCGTAACATGTATACAACTTATCACAATGAACAAAACAGATTATCAGCTCGAGTTGTTAGCAATGCTCTCATAGAACAGAATGTACCCATGATCCGTGTTACTTGCATACTCCTGAGCAGAACCGAAGGCCGTTTGAACAGCAGATTCTTCGATCATCTCCACATTCTCATCATCAAAAAAGAGCCAATGGTTGTGGCTTTTGACCAGACTGACATAATGACCATGGTTAGGCCCACTGCCGACATGAACCACCACCGCAAACAAAGAATACTCACAGTCGGCATCTTCCATGGTGTTTGTCAGCTTTAACTCCAGAGGGAAGACGACACGATATAATAACTTTTTGTACCTGCCAAGCTGTTCCATGTACTTGAAACGCTTTAAATGTATAACCAAAATATGAGGCGGTTTTTTTATCTTCATCCTCTTCTGTGCTTCCTGCAAGCTGGAAGTATAGAGATCAACAATTGATATACTTGTTACTAATCTATTAGAGGTTGTAATTTTAACTAATTTAAGCAGAGATAGACTGAGTCATTGTTATAGTTTACCTCTAACAGGTAGAATGGGTAACTTTAATACATGGCTAACAGGCTGAATGAGTTAGATGGGTAAGAAACAGCATAAAATGCATTTAAACGTTTGACCGTATGGGTGTGCACAAGTAAGGCCAAGACCATAAAACCGAACCGAAACAGTACCTCAAGGCATCGTACCGTACTACCGTTATACGCTGATATCATTTTGTAATAGCAGTTACTTTTGGATAGTAAACGTGAAGTTAACTAGCATGTTAGGTCACTTAAACTAAAAGAAGTAAATTTGCAGAAAGGACCAACCTGCAGCATTTATCACAGAAGAACTTATCCTCAGCATTTAAGGTCTCTGTGGAACTGAAGTTTTTTAAACAGCTTGTAATTGAACTGTTCTGCTCTATATCAAGGCTCAAATCTAAGAATGTCTCATCCCTTGCAGTCACAGTCTCACACCTTAAACACCTTGTCTCATTTGTAAGTATGCCCTGCATATTCACCGATATGAGAAGAATTCATGGAATTGACTACCACAGTACCACCACATAATAAGTAATAACAGATATACACAACCGTATACATCGTCTATAACTAGTGGTGGCAAATTCCACCTACTTAGTTATCAAATAGACTGTTGCAGGTTATTATGATTTATCTCTAGGGGGCCAATACAGGAGAATATAAAAGAGAAAAAGAAAAAAGAAATAAAACTGACATCAGTTGATTGGGTCAAGAAGGCCAGAAGTAGCTAAAATGTATCTTTAATAAATAAAACCTCTTTGATTCAAAAAAATCAGATCAGTATTAACATAATAGAGCTTCTGGAAACAAATTTAACATACTAGAAACTTTTGACAAAAATGATTTTTCAACAAACCCAACCTAACACATACAATAAGTACTTGTTTTGACTTGTTACCCAACCTGCACATGTTGCCACCTCTACCATCTCAAGCTTCTTGGCATATAATTTGAAAGCAAGACTTTGACTACTTCCAGGACATAAGTGTATATTTAAACTAACCTGAAAGTTTTTGTGAATCCAGGTAAGCTTGGGTTCTTTCTTTGCACCATTGACCTGACCACTATGTTGCCCATTAGGCATCTTATCGGGAGGTGATATATTCTCCACTGGACCTTTCGCTGTTTCTTTTTCTACTATTTCAACAAGATCGTTTAGTAAGAAGTTCAAGAACTCGTGTGCATCCTACAGGAAATTTTAAAGATCCCGGATATCAGCAATAAAGAATACTATGGATGAAGGGAACAGGAAATATCACAACTGAAAAGTCAGAGTTAACATAGATTCAGAAGAATTCAAAGGACATATATGCTTCCTTCGTGCCACTGAAAAATATCGTTTCAATGATTCAATACGTATCTCAAAAGTATCTTTAACAAAGGTTTTTGTGAAGCCAAGTATGGGGGTTCATATAAGTATCAGTATTTTGTTCAGTACTTCAGTTAGCACTACTAGTAAAGACTGTTTATTTGAAATAAGATAACCACGCCACTTACATTAAAAAAAAAAAAATTCCTACTTGGTGAAACAAGATAATGGGGTGCAAACAATTGAATAATAATTGTTAGATTCACAAACATGCATATATACCATAAGTCCTAATCTATCCAGTACAACTTTTGCTTAGCAAAAATACAATATACAGCTTGAACACTGCAGAAAGGCAGCGAGGTACACAGATTGCAGCATTTAAGAATAGTAGATCATAACTCTCGAAAAGTTGGTACTGCAAACAAGCGAACTTAATGAAAGAAGCCATAATATTCATAGAAGGAGATACAGAATCCTAGAAGGTGAAACTACTAAAAAATGGCAGTCTTACACATCCAACTTTTTTCGGTCATAAGCATCATGAATAAACCTGAGTCCTCAATATACACCTAGGAGGGATGATTAGAAGTTTAAACGATATGAGTCTGCAATACCGAACTCTGAACGTACCTGATGCATGTAACCACGGAAAAGCTCATTTTCTTTCTTCACTCTTTGTACAAAGCGCTTTGGAGCAATAACACCTGTTTTCTTCTTTTGTGTACTAATCTGAACAGACATACAAAATCAAGTCAACAATATATTACAAAATAAGTCCTGTATAATGTCAATCTTGTCATAGAAAATAAAGAGCTTAGTTGTGTGTAGGTATCGTTGCTTGGGAAACTTCTGATGAAGCCCTATAACATTGCATCTTACGACAGAGCAGTAAAGCAACAACCACATATTTAAGATTTTTTTGAAATGATGATAACTGATATCTGAAGTCATGATCATCAAAATGAAATAATTTCACCAAACTACTTAAGACAATGGATGACCACATATCTTATGTTTATCTATTTTATACTTGTACAATAATGTATAACACAAAATTCCTAAGATAAAACCCACAGTTACGGTCAACGAGTCCTACATAATGATTCTACTAGACTATGATTCAACCAAGAGAATGTCAAAGACCAGTAAATCAACAAGTTCAGTGAAACAAATTTAAAAAAACTTCTTGTATATACAGAGCTCAACATAGAATACACAATAGCCTATTTAGAAACCGTGGAAGTAACGAAGCACTCATGGAGAATACATTTACTATTCGACAAACAAAGGAACTAGCACTATTTAAGTTTATGTTTATCTCTAACCAGATATACTACCTGCATAAACAATTCAGCTAAACATGTAAGGAGATTCTCTTCCATATCTCCTGGACTTTTACGGTTTCCATAGTATTCAAGAAGCTGTTCACGAAATGGAACACAGAAATAAAGGGCCTGAAATTAAAACAGAACTAGATGAGAACATTACTATAGCCAAAAAACGTTTAGTAGGATCTTCATGCTTGTATGTGATGATGAACGATTAGAGGCTACTCAAATTGATATATTAATTCCTAAATCAACAAGAAAACATCAAGGACCACAGGGTCAACATGGATAGACGAATATTTAGGGGCTGATAGTATGAGGACAACAAAAATCAACACCAGCAGGGATCTATATGATAAGCTGCCACATTTGTTTTTCAGAATACTTTTAGCGTTACAAATACGTTGACTTAAGGACTAAGGAGAAAGTAAAGAAGCCATTAGTGAAGTCTCGCAGCACTTTACATATGGTAGAGATAGATTCCCTAACATAATATCATGCAAGCGTAGGTTAAAATCTGTTCCACTAGATTGTCTATTACAGCAATAATCTTCACAGAATAAGTCTATACTGAAATGCATCCCCTTCGATAAGCACGCGTGTGTCCATTTGAAACCCCTAAAACTAAAAAAACCTTGTAACCCAAAAAACCATTAGGTGACCTTCAATCAAAAAATGCTGATCCAAATTGATTGAAATGTGAGAAAAAACTTCACAAACATTACTCGTAAACGTAATGTCACGTTATTTGAGCTGCCAAAAAGCCGGACCCAGCGGAAAGGTTTTTCTGCTTTTCAGATACTCGGCAGACAGGTATGATTTTCTAAACATTTCTCATTTTCTGTCTTGCACTCCTTTGTGGCCGGAGGTCCCTATGGAAGGAGTCTCTCTACCTTTGTGTAGAGGTAAGACTGTCTACAGCTTACCTCCCCCATACCCCGCGCAGGGATTGGGTCTTGTTGTTGTTGTTGTTGTAAATTAAGCTCCACCTCAATAAGCATTTCACTGCCAAAGTAATTATTGTATTGCATACTACGCGTGCCGGCACACATACACACACACATACACTAATTAACTAAATGTAGCTAATTCGATTCATTTCAACGCTAATAATATGACATAAGGGAACAGTAATATATACATATATATATATACACACACAAATGATATAAAAAGAAATGCACAGGAAAAAAAGGAAGAAGACAAAGAACCTGCAAAACACTGTTGCAATAACAAGTATTGCCAAAGTTTTCGAGACCGAAATAGCGTTCGCCTTCGGGAAATTGGTCTCCAAGAGCTTTCTCGAGCTTAGACCCAGTTGCTCCCATCAGACCATCCACCAAATACCAAAATTCCTCTATTTCTTTCCCACCCTCTCTCTCTATATATATAACAACATCTGATTTTGAAAACCTAAGAATTACAGTAAACAAATGAAGTCTTGTATTCCCCCTTAGGGTTTGGTATTAACAAAGAGAAACTGAAAGAAATTAGTGTCCAAATGATTTTCGTGTTGTTTGAATCGAAGTGTGTGTTTGTTTGATTTGGATGATATCAAACAATTGCTTTTGTTTGTTTTGGGTTGGGTTCTGTTGACTCCGTTTGTTTTTTTTTTTATTATTGGTGTTCTCAATCATGTACATGAACACGTTTCCACAATTTGTTCATGTTTACGGTAATTCTTAGAAAACGAAAATTACAAAGTATATATGCATTATTTCTATAAATAAATAAATATCGCTCATTTTCATTCGTTTATTATGACTTTATGTCCTTGATGATCTGATTAATATTTATTGTGATTTGTTAATGATGACAGCCGGTTAAAGGTACTTTTAGCTTTACTTAAGTTTGATCATCAGGGATGACAAAGCCTTAGGGGTTTTTCTCTTCGAATACTTATAACGATTTATGTAACATCTCATTGTCTAAGCTACGCGTAAAGTTTCATTCATTAAATGGTGAGGTTTCCCTGATACCATGTTCTGACTGAATGTTCAGAACAAAAAACAAAAGTTGTGTCGATTTGTTTAAGTATTTATAATAGACGTACATATTGTTTTAGCTTAAGTGGTTTAAGAGTTTTAGACAAGACTAAGTTTAAAACCGACGGTGTTGGATCGATAGTTGAAGTCCTTGTTCTTTTTTACCTTTGGTAAAATATGAAAACATTCTCTCTACCTTTGATAGTGGTAAGGTTGTCTACATCTCAACCTTTTCAAAAAACGTCGTAGACGATATTGAGACCAAAAACCCATAGATGACGGTATTGAGAGTTACTTTAGACAAGACTAAGTTTGAAAACCTAGTTTATTAACATACAAATGTTTAAATTTGAAAACCTAGTTCATTAACATACATTAAGTTAAAATAATTAGAGAAAACAAAAAATCCATTTTGTTATTGAACTTTTAATTTAAAAATACCAAAGTTCACACAACAATCAATACGGAGATTACTACAACGAATATTGTATATTGAGATTATTGTATCTAACCGAAAGTCCAATATAAACTCAAATTTTTGGGACTTAAATCAGCTGCTTAATCCATAATAGTTATTGAGCCGCCTATCGTATTACCTGATTATTATCTATATTTATGATTTAAAGAAAGAAAAAAATTAATGTAATAAATAGTTAATTTCAATACTCTATTTAGAGGTTTTTTTAATATTGAACTTGATTTATGATGTTACTAAATACTATTGCTTGTCTATTTATATATTCGTATTTCTATGTTCATTTGTGTGTTGGTGAACATGAATAAGCTAATTAGAGCCAACTTTCAGTGTATGTATCTTTCAATAAAACATATATGTAACGTTGATATCAAAATTATAAGCTTTAAATAATTAGTACTTAATCAAAGAAAAGCTGCATAATTATATTTTTAATTTAATCATTAATGTTATACTTGTTTTAAGAGCATATTAAAAAAGAAAAAGTAAACATTCACTCTATTGAAATGATAAGTTATTACCAAGAAAAGAAAAATCAGATATACTTCATAGATAATATCATTATCATCTGGAACAAACTTCTTTTACTTCGGTAAGCTCAGGATAGCGGTTTTCTTTTCATCTTTCCATATTTTATTTTATATCTTAATTTTAATATAGATAGGACATTTTGATCCGTCGAGTAGGTTATCATGCCTGCTTAGCACGTTATTAACATTCAAGACCGGTACACCATCATAATCGTCACCGAAATCACTATGAAGGACGAACCACCAAAACCGCCAAACCCTCCATTGCCAAGATGAGACTTATTACCCATGAAATCAAACTCATCATCGAGGGGTTTTGATTTTCTTGAATGTTTGTATTCCGTAATTCCGTTGGAAGACATACTAAAACACAAAAGCACCGTCTTTCTAAAATATGTTTAATAAAACGTGTAATTAAATATGGAACCCTTTTTGATAGATCGACGATTATATAAAACATTTGTAGCAAATAATACCAGCCACTAAATTATGATTGTAGCAAAATATCAAAATAAAACGATACAGTCAATCCCCATTAAATATGATATCTTCACAATCGGTATAATACATTAGGGATAGAATAGTAGATTTGTTATTGTTATTAAACTTTTAAATCCTAAGACTTATGCCGTGTACTAATACAAAGTAGTAAGATTACATCAAGTTAAGATAATTAGCCAATAGCTAGTATTAAAGTAAAAAAGACATGAAATATCCAAGCATTTTATTAAATGACTTAATAATTAAACTAGATGGATACCCGCACGATGCAGCGGCAGTATACTGCGGTGGTGGGCGGAAGTAACAGCGGTTGATGATAGTAATTTTCATATTAGCGTCAACAAAATTACGGGTTACAAAAGAGGGACAGTGGCGTGACTGATTTTAGGGTGGAGAGAGTATTTTGAGAATAAAAAATATCTAACGGCAAATAAGGTATTTTAAAAACAGAAAATAATTAATAAGGGGAATTTGTTTAAATAGGGAGTATAGATATAGATTATATTATTACTCGTATTACGTAATCAAAATGATCATGAATATTAACTAAAAAGTAAAAAGTAAAATGTAAAACAATATATTATATTCTAAATATTTTGTACGTAGGCGTAGGAATTGAAGGGATGAATTTAATGACCAATTTGTTGTGGCATGTGAGGATGTTGACCATTAGTAATGTCTTTCTTATAAATAGTGAAATATTCAAAAAAGGAGGAAAAAAACAAAAAAAAGGTAAATACAAGGGTAAATAAGTAATTTTAAAGGCAGAAAAAATTTATTAGGGAAGGGGTGATTTCTTTTATTAGGTAGTAGATATAAGTGTATGTAACACCTTATATTTCTTCTACTTAAAATCTTTAATTTTCTAATTCCGACTTCTGAGATCTATTAACAAAACACTAGATTGGTACCTACACAATGCAATGACAATAACAGTGACGGTGTGATTTTTAACGTAAAAATAATTTCGTTGCGATCGGAGATGTGATGAATTGTTGCGAGAAATGAAAAGGGGATGAGAGGGGCGAATTTTGAATTACAGTTTTTGCTATGTGTTTCTGCGTGAAGGGGAGCTAGAGGTTAAAACTTTTTCAAGGACATTTTAGTGAGTATATAAAATAGAAATAAGAATGTATTAAATTAAAAGGTAAATGTGTTATTTCATGTTCTTAAAATCAAAGAGAGTGAAAGGCAGTTTCTTTTAGAAGGGAGTGTGAATAATGTGACTGTTGCAATGAAACATTTCATTTCACCTGCTTTCTAAGCTTACCCATAAAACAGAAAATTGATAAGGTAGATCTTGTGGTAAAGTAGTTTATCTAAGAAAGTTGAAATAGAACCGTTGGACTTTAAGAATAAACTAAATTTACTTTGAATGATCCGCAAATTAGATCAGAATCACCATGACAAAATCTGCTTTTAATCTTAACCAAAACACAAATGTTGCGTCACATTGCTTTTATTTTTGTTTCACCACTTGCCCCGATCTTTATAATTCATGAAGCAATAATACAAATATCCGTTCTGCCCAAAAAAATTGAAAACGAAATGCTCACCTACAGTCCTACACTGCCATCCGTGTTGTAACTATAAAAACAGATCACAAGTTTTGAAGAATCTCCGTCCCAAAATAAACTGACTTACAAAAACACCTGAACAAGTTACTCTATATTGGTTACGCTGTTAGCAAGACATACATGTGATGGTCGATATCTTATTCTCACGAGTAAAGGAACACACATGACTTAACAAACACATTTGCACCATAAGCAATGAAAACCATATACATGAAAAAGGTCGAGTTGTGCTCACCGTTCTGATACATGGGATCATTTGATTGGATGATATTGATCTGACACTCGTCTTGGTGGTAGTTTTCTGAGAATGAAAAGCACAAGAGCAGATGGGAGTATCTCTACAATCTGGATAAAGGAGAAGACAAAAATTATTTTGTTAGAATAAGGAATTTCTTTACATTATGATGGCAGTTTTATACATTCATTGTCTAGAAAGAAGCTGACTCGCCATGGCAAACTCATCTTAAAGTTTCGAAAGGAAGTGGCAATCTTAAACAATGAAAAAATGAAATGGGTCTTATTTACAAACTTACCAAAAATGAAATGGCCCATGTAGATCAAACTAGTCGAAAATCCTCTAAAGTGTTATTCAAATGTTTTTAACTGAACAAATGATACAGTAAATTTTGTAGTATAGCTTTAGATTCCCTTTACAGTTATACTTGATTAATCAAATCGATTCCCTTTACAGTTATACTTGATTGATCAAATCAGGAAAAAATGTTGCTGCTGAACCTAGCCCATTTCAATCAGCATTAAGAGTTAACCTGTTAAAACCAACTCATTTCAAACTGCTACCCAAACTGCCTAGATTCCCAATCTCTATAGCTTCCAGAACACAGAACTTAAGTTATTGACCACATCTGAAGCTAAAAGTTAGTATGGCAGCCCTCCCAACAGGTGAGTTGCTTAATATGGCTACGAATTTTAACAAAACTAGTTTAATTTCAATCTTCTGGATAAAGAGAATTAGTACATTGGACAACAACCAAAAACAGGGTACATATGTTTATTACAGAGCACAGACGACGTTCTACCTTCACTAATCCAGCTATCTATTCACAAGATTTCATTGTCATATAACTTATAACAGTCTAACTTTGAGTAAAGGTCATGACATTTGGCTAAGGTGGTATAATTAGGGGTTGGTAACATGTCATGATTTAGAACAGGGCAAGACGGTCATTTACCTGAACACTGTTTTGTCCATCTCTTTAATTTTCTATGATTGCTTGGTGAGGTTCAACAGAAATGGGGCATATATAGAAGAGAAGGTGTAGGAAGGAGTTAAGGCCATTGGATCTAGATCAAGGGACCATTATGTAATTCTCTATAATTGCTTGGTGAGGTTTAAAATAACATGGATGAGATGGATGAGATCAAATTCCTTATCAAACTTCAAACCCTAAAAGGCTAAAAGAAGAAAAGACATTAACCCCTTAATTACTGCAAATAATACAATCAATTCGTATGTCATTTATCCATTTGAGTGTTAAGATGAGTGCCCATTATCGTACTACGATATTTTATAGAGAGGGTTCCTTATAATGTCAACGACCCAAATGCCACAACCATACACAAGCTCTTCAAATGAGACTAGTGGCCTAGAAATTATGTATGCCGAGTGAGATTTAAAAATTGTAACGTTCCTCACCACGTCTTATATTGTGCCCTGACACAAATATCGCTTATAAATGGCCAGAAAGAAAAGTTATTTTAGCATCATCTGAGCAACAAGTACGGTATCCTCATGTATAACATGATAATAAATTACCAAGTAGTAGGCAAGATCGAGGATAGGATGATTCAGAACATGGATATCAGCTTCCTTGTCAAATGCAGAGACCGTAACCTATTGTGCAAAATAAATCCGGTCATTGCAGTCAAGAGCAATGGAAGTTAGTATATAAACGAACAGCAGGTGCATACTTTAAATAACTGGAGCTTACCATTATACATCTTATTAAGAAACATGTGCAGCAAATTCCGGTCACGAATCCCACCTGTCAAAAAGGAGAGCATAAAAAGGTCTTAGCAATCTATTCTGCATCATCCAGAAGCCAAATTTTTCACACTGATGATCAATCAAGCTCCCCTCATTAATTCAACAAAAGCACAACCCCGAATCCCCGATCCTCAAATTACGAATATATCGATTTTGGTTATGTTTTATATCAAACAGGTCAAATGCGTAAAAAAATAAAAATTAATTAGCTAAAAAAGAAAATGGATTCAGCGTCGCCCTAAGTGTGGTTTTAATGCATACAAGTATACGTCTTAAATCAAACTATTTGATACGTACACTAATTTGCAGAAATTTAGATTTTGCAATCATACATAATATGATTGTAAAACTCCTCCAAGTTGGCCGATTCCATCCCAAGTAATCTTACTTCAGAGGTAGGCCATTGCGAGTTAGCCAAAATTCAATTAGGTAATTGTCAACAAAGTGAACGGGCCAATATCAGAGAAAAGCAGCCAAGATCCATGAAAATTGGTCCAGATCAGTGAAACCATTGCTTAGATCTTTTAAACACAAACTACCACTATGGAAACTTATCTATAGAGATCTTAAATATTTTTTTAAATAAGTTAAGAATATTTCTTAAATCTATACCTCAAATATCAAATTATATTATTTTTATATAAACCGAGTACTCCCGCCTAGACCAGGTACTCCTAACTTCATTGCCGACCAACCTAAGGGCGCCTAGCAGCTCCCGCAACGTGATAACATGCTATTGATTTACACGTTAGCTTTATAAATGATGGGTCTACCCACCCCGAACTGTTTCCATCTGCATTAAAAATTCCCCTTGATTGTTTGATGCCAAACTTGACGTGTTACCCAAATTCATTCTTTCTTATTAATCTATTGAGGGAGGAGTAATACATGATTTGCAAAAAAAATAAAAAAAAATAGTGATTTTAACTTGTTTCAGTGTTACCCCAAAGAGCAATAATTTTTTATACCACTACTTTCATCCGAAGGCAAGGTTTTCAACTGATAAATAACTTGCTTTTAGCACAACTTTTTGACCAATGCGAAAAAATTGATGCCAATAGAAATTGATTGACATTTTCGATTAACATGTGCTTTCTGTAAAGGTAAATTGAACGAAAGCTGGTCGAATTACAGAAGCATTCACTAAATGACATGCTATAAACAAGGGTGGATGTACCATGGTGCAACATGGGTCCATGAAACGATGTTAAATTCAAAAAATACGTTCAACAGTATATAAAAAAATAAAATGGAATCATGTAATTTCGATAGACTAAACCTAACTTGACAATGGCACATAACTTATTTAAAAAACTCATACTTAATTTTACTAGAATAATAGGCTCAGTTTTATAAAATGGATGTTCGTTTTAAATTTGGAAAAAACGGTTTGATGAAGTACAAGATCCCTTCTAACTATAGTTTCTTTGTGCCCAAATAATTTTTGAAGCATTTGAAGTGTAGAAATTGATGAAAATGCAGGATTTTTACTCTTTGGAGTGTCCAAATTGAGATCAATGTGCACATAAATCACAGCTTGTAAATTATAGAATGGATATTCGTTAAGATGCAAGGTTTGATCATTTTTGAAGAGCAATTCATGTCTTTCTAATTTGATGCATGTCGCAACATCCACAGTGCAACGTGCATTCTTGGCAATGAAGTTCATAAAGACTGGTTTCCGAAACATGATCGGTGACTAATTTATGAATGATTGTCTCATGTCATATAAATGTTGAGGATGAGTTAGATGGTGTTACTAAAGATATCATCATAGATTTTTTTTTTTTCATGACATGAAATTTTGCCGTGAACTGTTGTAGGAATTTATGTTTGTAATATATTTGATGTTTCGTGAAGACCCGGCCGTTACTGAACATGAAAACTCATACTATTTGTTTATTTTGTTGCCTAACTACATTGGACCTACTTTATTTTGTTCCTAGATCATCCACTAGTTATAAAGCCCGTGACAATGCATGGGAAGAATGAAACACACAGATCTGGAGCAACTATGGTTAAGAGTTTGATAGGCAGTTACAATAGAAACCTTCAACTACTGAACATAAAATAAGCATTCAAGTATGTAAAAGTAGAGATATCTGTATTAGTATTCAGTATGGCAGGTTAGGCTGATCTTGAAAACGGTCGAAAGTCTTTTATGGTATTTGGAGATAGTAGATAATTGATTATTGCCAGATAGGTAGAGAGATGACGGATGCCCAGTTGGGTTGGGTTGGGTTGGGGGGTCATTTTAACACTGCTTTATAAATATATTTTGTCATTGGGCAAATATCTACGAAGTTCCACACTAGCATAGATTGCTCCTACTTTCAAACTATTCCAAATATCACGTAATGACCTTTAGACCTTAGGGGGTGTCTGGTACATGTGAATGGAAAAGGGGAGAAGGAAATTAGTATACTTCTCTTGTTTGGTACATACGAGGGATGGAAATGGAGAATGAAAAGAGTACTCCCTTTCCATCTTTTTCATTCTTCTCAAAAAAGAGTAGAAAAGGAGGGACTACAAATTTAAGCTTAATCTATTCCCACTTCCCATTCTCCTCCTTGATTTTACTATTAATTCTCTAGTTATACCAGATAAAGGAATCATTTCACTTTTCCTTATTCCATTCCCTCCTTTAATTCCAGTATCTACCACCACACGTACCAAATATCCCCTTCATATAATTACCTTCTTATTGGAACATTAAATTTGGATTGCAAACTCCAATGACACAAAGATTTAAAATAAGTAATACAGATAATAACCTCGTGCAGTTTCTTTTGACGGCCTCTAGATTCAATTGGAAAGCGCCTAAGCATAAGAAACAACCTTAAAGAAGAAACAAACGTTATAAGCAGATAAGTTCACTTTGGGGGGTTGGTTCATAGAATCGGCTAATCAATGTTCAAGATTATCGTTGAGTTAGATAAGACACTACCTCCCGCCATATATAATGAATCCCAGGGCAGCACAAAGTGAGATAACTGATACACCATACAACAAAGTTTTAATGATAATCATTTCAACTGAAGGGATAAAAATCCAACAGATGGTCCACATCAAGTCTCAAAATTAGATCATGCATATTTGTACCCAAACCAGTACCATGTTCTTACCTGCAAAGAAGAGTTCAGCAACCTCGATAGCCACGTGATCTTTGTTGAATCTCATATATATCCAAATGCACACCTGAAGTTCAAAAACAATTTGTAAATGGTTTAAAATTACAACTCATGAATGGCAAATTCAAGTTATCTTCTGACTGAAGTTTGTGTTCTCCTATAGGTGCAGTTTTGACCATTAACTTACAAATTGGCCAATAAGTTTGTATATTTTCTCTAACCAGTCAAACTTTTACTCCAAAAGAGAAATTATAGGCTATTCATAATGCATTCAATCTCAAGACTCATTTGTTACAAAATTAAGATAACTTTTGACAAAAAGTTTACCCATGCAAGGCACATGACAACCCATGCCAAAAAATACCCATTCTGACATTACTCAATCTGCCATTTTGCCAGCTCTACATTCTCATTTCCCTAGCAAAAATGTAATTTCGCATTCATTGCAATTTTGCTAAAGCCCACTCCCCAGTATACTCATTCTATTCTATTTCTGATTATACATATAGACAGATTTAGTGACATATTAGTTGTGGTGCTACCTGAAGGAAGTATACAACTCCATTCAGAATGAAGTATGCAGGTCTGAGTTTATCAGCTGGGAGGCTTCTTGCCTGATATACAGAAACCATATCCAGATTGACATCAACGAAAACCATGCAGATGAATAATAATTAATAAATTCTTTGAATGATGAAGGTAAAAAATATACAGAATTTCTAAATGTTGAGTACCTGATGGTATATCTCAGCCCAGAATAATACAAGTAGTGTGTACGTCGAGAAGAATAATAGACCGGGAAGATCCAAAAGTATCATATCTAATACCTAAAGGTATTTCCATACAATTAATGCATTTCTCATTTGCTCTTGCAGGGTCAACATGGAATGAGATTTCCAAAAATGGAGATGAAAAATAAAGGAAAATGCAAAAAATGAAATATTTAACATATCAAATAGAACTAATTTTGAGTTTTGAAATAACTAGACCAAAAAAAGGAAGTCAAGTAAGATGCAACAGAGTAGCTTACCTTTGGCTTGTAGTGGAACACGCTCCAGTAAAATCCAAACTCGACAGCTCTCACTGTGGAAACGCATGAGATGAATCAACAAACTTGCCAATATTAAAGGGTACAAAATGATGAAAAAGAATAGCAACCTTACATCCATTGACCACGAAATTCATCAAGTGAAAAACCTTTTGTGTTGTCCAACCATATTCTGGTACTCTCAATTGAATACGAACAAGTTGCACCTGTATATTTAAATATAAAGATCCACTCAAGATTCAAGAAGCAACCAAAACTGCACTACAAGTAATATACTACCATAATAGATGAAAAACCAGCTCTCTCTATGACTCTATGTAAAGTCTTATGCTTTAAAATATAAATCATGAAATCTTTCAATTGTTGCATGTAACATTCATTTTGACCTGAAGCTAAATATTATGAATTTCAGCTACTCATACCTTGATCCGAGAAAAAAACAATAGTAAGGTCATCTAGTGTTGATCAAATTATCAGGTGGATTCAAGTGATGTAACCTCTTACTTATAGTTCGAAGCAAATATTCCATTAGCGGTGTTGACAACTCCCATAGACATTATTTTACCAATCCACTAGGAATCGAAACAACAAACCTCTGTACAGCATGCAATCAACAGCAAAAATAAATGTGACATAAAAGCCAGATATATCTCACCTATCCAAGAACCAATAATAGTGTTGCAGTTTGGCTGGGATTCCACGAAGGAATCGTCAACCCAACCAACCACAAATCATAACACATTGTCCTATTGTAAAACCATACGTTTAATCATCAAATGGGTCTTAATTTTTTTATCCAGATACTAACATCACCTCATGTGTTAAAATTATGGTTACGGTTGGTTGTTCCTTGTCTACAAGAAGTAGCTGTTGTATCCAGTTGAACTAAACTTAATTATCTACAATTCCGTATCATAATTCTTTCCGTTAAAAGAAACAAAATGCTTCTGGAACTTGTGAAGGTAAAATGCGCCTTCAAGTAGAAACTTTAATCCACTCAATAAAATGGAAAAAGAGATTGCCAAGTGTCAAACCTAATATTGGGACTAATATACATTTCATTAACAAATAGTTACACCCTGTATGAAACTTTGCATAACATCATTCTTTCAAGAGTTCAGAGCCCTAGAATTCTTCTATCTCTACAGTCAAGATATAGCTATGTTAGGACAGATGGAAAAAATTTAATCAGCAGATCTCTATAGCATAGATTCTAAAACTTTGCGTTGCTAAGATCATATCCACGCAATGCCATATAGAACAGAACTATGCCAAAACAGAACGTGAATATATTTTTGCTTGTTTAGTAACTATACCTTTAATGATTATATTCTGGTTTATGGTAATGGCCGAAAGTTGTAGTGGTGGTGTAAGAATGGGGAAAAGACAATATATGGTAATATAGCTTAATAAAGGAAAAAATCTTCGCATAAACCCCCTAATGACCACAAGGGATTAGTGTGTTCACAAAGGCTGATTTGGTAACCTTAATAAAATAAAGATTTTGCTAACCTTAACATATATAGAGTATATAAAACCAAACAATTAACAAACACCATCATCATTATACCACCTCCATTACAATTTAATTGTCGATCTTACTATTTGCGTTTGTGCTAATATAATAAAGTCCACCCTTTCAAAAACATATTGATACCCTAAATACTAGAGTATAGATAAGTTTTGAAAAAGGCTAATTTGGTAACCATAAGTAAATAAAAATGTTGGTAACCTTAGCATATATAGAGAGTACATAAATCCAAACATTTAACAAAGATCATCATCATCATACTCCCTCCATACCAATTTTATTGACCGTCTTAGTATGTTCATTTGTGCCAATATAATATAGTCCACCTATAAGTAACACCAAATTCCGTCTTCCACGGGTTATGGGTCCCAATACCGTTTTAAACGGTGTATAGGGGAGGTAGAGATGTAGACAGACTTACCCTTACCCACAGTACAGAGGCTGCTTCTAGGTTCTAACAAATTTAGTAAAGGACGTACAACCTACCGAGTCTAGAGCATGCCATGGATGCATCTTAAGAAACTTCTAGTTTGAACCCACATCTATATTATATGGGAAAAACCAATATGCTACTAAAAACATGGAAGAAGCATGCTTCCCCCTCACAAACTCCCCCCCAATGAAAATCACATGTTGAATATAAAATCATGGTGGAAGCATGCTGCTAGAAGCATACTAGTTAACCCCATATTATATATATATAATATATATATAAAAAAAATATATATATATAATATATATATATATAACTTTGCTATAAAACTTCTAGTTTGAACCACATATATCTATATCTATATCTATATAAATAAGTAAATAACTTTGCTATGAAATCTTAATTTTTGGGAATAATACCCCTAAATTGATACAAATACAAATACATACAAAAACACACACATACACTAAAAATATCAACAAATTATTATTATATAGATAGATATAGATATAGATACAGATATATAGAAATAGAAATACCAAGGCGATGAAGGCAACGAGAGCATAGGCAGCACAGAGAACGTAAAAAACGCCTCCTTGCCATCCTTGGGATTCATGGATGTCATTCCACCATCTCAATAACAACAACAACGACCCGCTGCTTTCTCCACTCACTGCTGCTGCTGCTGATTCATAATCCATATCTATTATTAACCTAGAAGAAGACCCCATTAATTAATATTATTATTATATTGTTATAATTAAATTAAAATCCAGCTTGATTGAATTTTTTTGAAACTAAATCACCCAGATAAAAGCATGAAATGAAGGTCGGTTTGTTTGTATTAGTGCAGATGTGTGTAGGTGTCGCAAATAAAAATAAAAAGGAGTGGGTGTGACATGTCATTAGATTCGACTTTCACTCTTCCCTTTTTTTTACACATACTCTCATATATATATATACACGTATAGGGATGGGCTTAGGGATGGACATGAGACTGTTACCGTTCCGTACCGGTCCCAGTACTAACGGTATCGATCCCGAAATTCACGAAATCTAGGTACCGGTTCTGGTCCCATTTGAATCGGTACCGGTACCGGTATCGTAGCGGTACAGGACCGGGATATCGGTACCAAATCCCGACTAGTCCCGAAACAAAACGAAAAACTAAGTTACTAACATACAAACATGACATAATAACTAACTAGCTAATGCACATACATAATAATCAACCATCTGATCATATCGCAAATGATGAGTTCATTTGTTACACAAATTCTGCACAGCTAGCCTAGGAAACAAACCGATGCTATACTAGAAGTTAATATTAATCATATAAAAACTAACTGATCACATATTTAAAGTTTAGTAGAGGTAGCATATGTTCATTATAAAGTTTGTTTTCAATATTAACATTTGTTACCAGAAAGTTTTATTACCAAAATGCATAATAAGATTTCATTAGGCTAAAGAATTAGACTACTCGAGTAAACATTGGGCCAAAAAACTCATGTTTAAATATGGACTAAGTGAAGTCGGGACTAAGTGGGATTCGCGGGATTTTCCCGATACCGGTACCGACTAGTACCGATCCTGCAAACTTTGAAAAGTGGGTACCGATCCCGATCCCGCTCGGGATTCGGTACCACTTCCCGGTACCGGGATCGGGACGGTACCGGGACGGGATCGGGAATTGGGATTTTTGGCTCATCCCTATATATACACACGAGATAGGTACCCGCGCAATGCGGCGGTGGTGGCGGCAACAGGTGGTGGTGGTAACGATGTGACTATTAATCTAAAAGTAATTGACGTAAATGGTAGTGTAGTTATTTTATGATTAAAGGATGTATCTTTTGTAAATAACTTTATTAAGAACATTATAGAGATATTAAGTAGAAATATTTAAATTAATTAATAAAGGAGATAGATAGTTTGGATAAATATGAGTGTAAAATATTTTAGGGATATATTGAGTAGATTTAGTGTGTGAGTTAGGAATGTGTTAAGAATTAAGGGTATTTTTGGTATTTTAAAGGTAGAGAGTTGAACAGAAGGGAGTGTAGTTTGTTTATTTATATACCAAAATGTCACATGCGAAATTACCAAAATGTCCTTAATAAACACCCCACCATGAAAGGGTTTTTATAAATTACCAAATTTGCCCTTAATGAATTAATTTACATTCTAAACCCTTATCTTGCTAATTTACATTCTAAGTCCTTATGTTATAAAATAGTTCTATTATGTTAACATTAACTTACATCACTCGACACCAATTGTCGATGTCATCACCACGCGTCACCAACCCCAATATACCGTCGTCGCCATTACCGCCGCCGCATTGCGTAGGTACCATGCTCATATATATATATATATATATATATAGAGAGAGAGAGAGAGAGAGTTTCCTTATTGTAATAACCATGAGAACTCTTAAATAATATATTTGTTCACATGTTTTTTTTTTGTCATTCACATGTGAAATGACATAAAAAAAATATGTAGTAAGAAGAAACTTTTTCAAAAAACCTTCAAAATAGCCTTTTGTGAACTTGTGAATGAATATTGTTCACGTTTTCGTTCACATGTTAACAAATGAGTATACGTAAGGTTTTGAAAAAAACTTTCTTTTACAACATGTATTTTTATAACGTTTCACATGTGAATGAATAAAAAAAACATGTGATCCAATACATAATTCAAAAGTTCTCAAGGTTCTTACAAAAAAATGGGTTCTCAAAATAAGGCTCCCTTATATATATATATTAGGTGATACATGTGCGTTGCACCGGGTTATTCTATTTTCTAATATAATTTCTTTAATCAAAAATCTAATTATTTATATTAAAAAAAAAACATATTATGAACATTGGTAAAATGAATATTTAATTATAATAATATTTTCCGCCTAAACTCTATAAGTCATCTCATCTCACTTCTTTATTGTTTTCTTGTTTCATTTTTGTCATTAATGGATGCTGTTAGGTGAACTAAAATTGTGTAATATCACGCTGTGAGACAACACGACTAACGTTTTCATTGATCTTCTCATATGTACAATAGTTTATCAGTACTCAACAGACATCAAATAATAACAACCAAATATTTTACAAGATTTCAAAAATCATGCTATAAAGTTTAAAGAATTAATCCATCCATCACTTTTTGATTCGACTTTCAGTATACATGCGGTATAAACAGAAATTGAGCACATTCTTAATCCTTCAGATTTCATATTAACTTTTTGATCCTTGATAATGTCTAAGCAAAAGACCTCGCAAAACTCTTCCAGCCATTTGTATAAAGAAAAGTAAACTTATGATTATGTAAAGAAAAGCTTATGATTTGTTAAATTATACAACTTGCTTGTTTAGATATTTTATGACTTATGCGTATTCGTTGAGTAATAGGTAAAAGCTGGAGGACTACTTGTGACAAAGAAGCATTCTGGAAGCTTAAGGACTGAAGATGGAAAGAAGGAAAGAAAGGGGGCTAAAGTGAAAGTTTGCCTAGCTATATAGTCTGCTTCATTCTCCAGTTTAGGGTTACAACACATGCTCCCTTCTTTGGGCGATTATTACCGTTATCATCATCTCTCTAAATTACCACCATGTTTGTTCATTTGATTCTTGTGATGTAGTTCATGTGTTTCTCCCTTAATCGCTTACGTACTGTATTATTGTATTCTTAAGTGTTCTTGTTTTTTGTTAAAACTCTTTTATTATTATCAATCAAATCTAGTCAATCTTTTGGCTATATCTTTGTTCTTGTTTATCTTTTCTACATGGTATTAGAGACAGGTTCTTGAATTATTTGGGTTCTTCACCTTTCTTGATTACCAGTTTTAAAAACCCCTCATTCTTGAATCTAGAATTTCTTTTTCAAAAACCTAATATCTTTATTTCCTTATACAAAAAACTTACATATATATATATATATATATTACAGATACTTTTACTTATTATTTATACCTAAACCCTTATTATCAAAACCCTTTGTTATTTATTGCTTCCGCTTTTTCTCAATCTCTTTACTAACCCTAATCTTTTATAAGATTTAGGGTTTGAAGGTTGAGTACATTTGTTGTCCTTTTTTCTGGTTATTGGAACTACTGTTGGTGACCCCACTGTAAGCATTCTTTCCTACCCATCTAGTAGCAAATAGTTTCTTACTTGGAGTGCTCTAAGTAAGAAAAGTTTGGCCTATCAGTTGGGATCTCTACTTTATTTCTACATATCTTGGTGTTTATGTGGTATTTCTTGTTATGTCTATCACTACCTATTGTGAAGTTGTTGTTATCAAGTTCTAGATGAGATTTGATTAATCTGCTTGTCTTTCTCTGGTTCTTGTCTGCTTATTCTCAGTCCTTTTATATTGTTGTTGTTCTAATCCTTTCTGGTAGAAGAGAGGGTCCTTGAGTATACCTGTCAAGGCACTTGAGTGTCCTTGAATCTGGCCTCTGCTCTTGCACCCTTTAGGTTTTTTTAAATTTCTGACTGAACTGTGGTTATTTGCTGAATTAGGGTTCTTGTTTCGTTTTTTTTCTTCTTTTCTTGCTTGTCTACCTGCTTGTGTGCTTATACTTGACTGTGCTGTTTGGTTACTTTCTGCATATCATCATGGCTGATGTTATAGATAATAATTTGAGACCTATTATGGACGATTTGGAACATGATGTTAATGTTTTTGGCACCCTTATATGCAAACTTAACTTTGGTGACCCTTTGTATCTTCATGCTAGTGACACCACTGGCACACCCTTAATTAACCTAAAACTAAAAGGAACTGAAAACTATAGAGTTTGGTCATGTGCTATGGAACTTGCTCTTGAAACTAAGAATAAAATTGGCTTTATTAATGGAACTTGTGTGAGACCTGATTATAATGAAATTCTGGCAAAACAATGGGATAAATGCAATTATGTGGTTTTATCTTGGATTTTAAGTTCTGTTTTTGAAGAAGTCTATCTTGGTCAAATATTCTCAAAAGAAGCTGCCACTGTGTGGCAAGAGTTAAAATAAACATATGATAAAGTTGATTGGTCAATCATTTTTAACTTACATCATAGAATTAATTCCTTGAGTCTAAATGGCAGTCCTATTTCTGATTATTATCATAAGCTTAACTCATTGTGGAGACAATATGATACTCTTACCATACTTCCTGGGTGTGTATGCAATGCTTCTGCTGACATTAAAACCTACAATCAAAATCTGAAACTAATGTCAAAACTGCTTTTGCAATCAAATTCTTGATGGACTTGGATGAGGTATATATACCCATCAGAAGCCAATTGTTGATTATAGACCCTCTTCCTAATGTCAAAGCTGCTTTTGCAATCATTTCTAGAGAAGAGTCACATATAGGCATTCACTCTGGTGACTCTAACCAAAAGCCTCAGAACAGTGCATTTGTTGCTAGAACTTTTAACAATAGAAAATGAACTAGAAGGGGGCAGGGTTATTCAAAAACTAGAATCAAAATTCTCAAAACTCTTTTAGTCCTCAATCCAGAGGTCCAAACCCTTCTCAAAACTGTTTTAATCCTCAAAACCCTTTTAGCCCTCAACCCATAGGTCCAAATCTTTCTCTAAAATGTGATAATTGTCATAAGTTTGGTCACACTAAAGATAGATAATATGGCTTGGTTGGAAACCCTAATAATCATACCAAAAGGCCTGTTTATCAAAACTTTGTCAGGAATTCCTCTAACAATTCTAGTGTTATTGAGCATCAATACTCTAAACCTTCTTCATCTACCAGCAATGGTGCTGGTCCTTCTAGTAGTAGTGCTGGTCCTTCTAGTACACCTTTCAGTAGTGAACAACTTTCCTATCTCATGAATATGCTTGGTGAAAAGTCTTCAAAACCTGCCCATTCCAACATGGCAGGTACATTTTTTAACTCAAACAGTTTTTTCAATGCAAACTTTAGCAGATTTTTCAGTTTTAACTCTTCTAATTGCAAATCTCCTACCAAATCCTCTTGGATAAATGACTCTGGTGCTACACAACACATGACATGTTGTGAGCATTTGTTATTTAATGTTATGGATGTGTCTAAACTTGGGATGATTGTTGGTCATCCTAATGGAACTCAAGCCAAAGTTCTCAAAATTGGAAATTTAAGACTTTCTGAAAACATTACTCTCTTCAATGTTCTTTATGTTCCTGAATATTGTGTCAATCTTCTTTCTATACATAACTTGGCTAGAGATAGCAGATTATTTATTACTTTTGATGAACACATGTGCTATATCCAGGATTTGAAGACAAAATCCCTCCGGGGGACTGGTAAAGAGGCTGGGGGCCTCTATCTATTTGATGGAAACATCAAAGGTGAGACTGCTAAGTCCCATAATTTTGTTGTCTCTACCTGCTATATTTCTGTTACTACTTGGCACCATAGACTTGGTCATCCTGCTGACCAAGTCCTGCACATTTTGCAGAATCAACTTGACATTGATAAACACCCTATTACCTATCATTGTGAAACCTGCCATAAGGCAAAACAAGTCAGGGAACCTTTTCCTCTCAGTGATCACCAAAGCAATGCTTTGGGTGATCTTATTCACCTGGACTTATGGGGGCCTTACAAGGTCCAAAGTAAGGAAAGGTTTTAAATACTTCCTCACCATTGTTGATGACTATTCTAGAGTTGTGTGGGTCTTCATGCTGAAAGCAAAGGATGAAAATTTTGAAACTATTGTAAACTTTTATAACTTGATCAAAAATCAGTTTCAAACTTGTATTAAGATTATGAGAACTGACAATGGAACTGAGTTTGTTAATCAAAGAATGAATAATTTCATAACTCAAAATGGTATCTTACATCAAACTTCTTGTCCTTATACCCTACAGCAAAATGGAATAGTTGGAAGGAAACATATGCATCTGCTTAATGTTTCTAGATCCCTTATGTTTCAAGGGGGGATCCCTCTTAATATGTGGCCTAAGTGTGTTCTAACTGTTACCTGAGTTTTTGGTTGTCTTTGCTTTGCCACTATCTTAAATAATTCTGATAAATTTAGTTCTAGGTCAAATAAATGTGTCCTCATTGGATACTCTGATAATAAGAAGGCCTACAAACTTCTTTGTCTTAAAACCAGAAACATTCTTTATTCAAGGGATGTCAAGTTTTATGAAAACATCTTTCCTTTTAAAAACAATAATGTTAAGTGTGTGTCAGTGATACTCCCACTGTTACACACTTAAACTTTTTTGACAAATACATAGATGACCAAAACTCTCCAAGTCCCAATGATGATAGGAGAGGTGCATCATATAGTGATGGCATTGGGTCTAGTAATCCTGGTAGTACTTCAAGAGCTGCTAGTGAATCTGGTAGCACAATTAGAGCTGGCATTGATCAAGACCCTCATGCAACACTCATTGGTGATAATGACCATTCCGAGGGCAATGATATACCAACTCAACCATCTCTTGTGACTGACCACTCTGAACCTTATCATGTGACTAACCCTAGAAGGTCTAGCAAAGTTACAAAGACTCCAAAAAATCTTGATGACTTTATCTAAGATACCAAGACCTCTAAAACCAACATGGGATTGCCAATTATGTGAATTATGCTAAATTAAACTCTGAAAACTTGTGCTTTGTGTCTAATCTGAACAAACTGGTTGAACCTAATAACTATGATGAAGCCTGCAAAGACCCACTTTGGGTTGATGCAATGAATTCTGAAATGGAAACCCTTTATAAGAATAATACTTGGAACCTAACACACCTTCCTGACCATAGGCAACCAATTGGATGCAAATGGGTTTACAAAACTAAGTATAAGTCTAATGGTGAAGTTGATAGGTATAAAGCTAGACTTGTGGCCAAAGGCTATGACCAAAGGGCTGGGATTGATTTTGATGAGACATTTTCTCCTGTTGTCAAAATGGCTACCATTAGATGCTTAATTGCTGTTTCTGATAATTATAATTGGCCTATATTTCAACTTGACATTAATAATGCCTTCTTGTATGGTTATCTTGCGGAGGATGTTTACATGACACCACCACCTGGTTACCATTCCAGTTCTGATCCTAGGGTATGTAAACTTGTTAAATCTTTATATGGGCTCAAACAAGACCCTAGAAAATGGAATGAAAAAGTTACATGCTCTTTGCTTGAGATTGACTTTATTCAAAGCAAAAGTGACTATTCATTGTTTACCGAAAATTCTGGTAATACTTTTGTGGCTTTACTTGTCTATGTTGATGACATTGTTATTACTGGTAACTCAATTAATGAAATTGAAAAGTGTAAACTGTTCCTTAAGTCAAAATTTTCTATAAAGGACTTGGGAAAATTGAGATACTTTCTTGGCATTGAGGTTTTAGATTGTAATGAAGGTATATGTATGTCACAAAGAAAATATTGCTTGGACTTGTTGTTTGAATTTGGTATGCTTGCATGTAAACCTACCCAAACAGCTATTGAGTGCAATCTGATACTCAATAATGATGATGAAAATGATAAGCCTCTGGAAAACATCACTCAATACCAGAAGTTAATTGGTAAGCTCATTTACTTGACATTAACTAGGCCAGATATCTTCTATGATGTTCACATACTCAGTCAGTATATGCATGATCCTCATATGTCACATCTTAGATTGGCTTTGAGGGTGATCAAATATCTAAAAAACTCTCCAGGTAAAGGCATTCTCTTTAAAAGAAACTCTCCTCATACACTATTTGCTTATGTTGATTCTGACTGGGCCAAGAAGGCAACTGCCAGAAAGAGCATCACTGGCTTTATTCTTTTCTTAGGCAGTTGCCCCATTGCTTGGAAGAGTAAAAAACAGCAAATAATCTCTGAATCTTCTGCTGAAGCAGAATTTAGAGCTCTAGGTGCTGTCACATGTGAAGTTATATGGGTTTTAAAGATTTTGGAAGAACTAGGTATACATAAAACGGAACCTGTAAAGGTATTTTGTGATAGTAAAGCTGCTATTCAAATTGCAGCCAACCCTGTCTTTCATGAGAAGACAAAACATTTTGAAATTGATCTCTTTTTTACTAGAGAAAAGATACTTCAAGTTGTAATTCAAACTGTCAAGGTTTCATCTGAAAATAACCTTTCTGATATCTTTACTAAGGGTTTACCCATAGATCAACATAAGCACTTGTGTTCTAAACTTGGACTATTAGACCCCTTCTCACAATCAAATTGAGGAAGGGTGTTAAATTATACAACTTGGTTGTTTAGATCTCTTATGGGTATTGGTTGAGTAATAGGTAAAAGCTGGAGGACTACTTGTGACAAAGAAGCATTCTGGAAGCTTAAGGACTGAAGATGGAAAGAAGGAAAGAAAGGGGGCTAAAGTGAAAGTTTGCCTAGCTATATAGTCTGCTTCATTCTCCAGTTTAGGGTTACAACACATGCTCCCTTCTTTGGGCGATTATTACCGTTATCATCATCTCTCTAAATTACCACCATGTTTGTTCGTTTGATTCTTGTGATGTAGTTCATGTGTTTCTCCCTTAATCGCTTACGTACTGTGTGGATTATTGTATTCTTAAGTGTTCTTGTTTTTTGTTAAAACTCTTTTATTATTATCAATCAAATCCAGTCAATCTTTTGGCTATATCTTTGTTCTTGTTTATCTTTTCTACATGATTGTATAAAGAGAAGTTTATGCTTGTAGATAGGTAAGCAAATTTAAATTCACCACATAAATTGTATATTAGTCGAATGTCTAAAATATATATGTTTGGGGTAGAATTTTCACTACTAGGATCTTGAATAGATTTTACAGTTCAGTCCTTTTATAATAAATATGAGGTATTGTATGAATTTAGAGGATCCTTGATCTTGTATTAATTATAGTAATTGTTCAATTTATATTATCCTTATATATGAGGATCTTGATATCTTCAAGATCTATGATTGAACTAACGAATATACGTCTAGTATGTTAGGTTTTACTTGCAGGAATCAGGTCAAAGATGTGTATTATAATAAAAACGTGTTACAACGGTTAGTCTACCTCTTCGTCCACAAGAATCGGGATTGACAACATAATTACCTGAGGGAAATATTTCTCAGTGGTCATTTAAGTCAATTCAGCGGAGAAGAGTTATTCAAGGGAGATCCCAGATATTTCAGAAATACAGTTCAACGTCTAGCTCTATAAATAGAAGGAAGGATCAATCTGCAGAAAGAGACATAGACACACATTCACACTCTCACTTCTACAACACTTATTCAGCAATCAGCAATCATCAACAACAACAACTTAGTTAATTTGCATCTTATATTCATTCAGTTCTTCATTCTTTCATTTCGTTGTAATCTCCTTTTCATAAACAAATATCATAATAAATGAACCAAGGAAGGGTTGATTGTATCCTCCCGGGGTTTTTTAGCTAAGATCACTTAACTGGATCAAGGGTTTTTCCTCGTCAACAAAATTTTGGTGTTGTTACTTTTATTTGCATTTCATTAAGATCTTTACTTTATTTTGCATTACTTTACATTATCTTCAACCGTTTTCTTATTTACTCAAAGTATTTCGATCTCAAAGATCTTTTCAAACTTGTTTTTAGTACAAACTCTTAGTTTATTTACTTTTGATAAGAAAACTTTCCCTTTTATTTGAAGATTCTTGAACACCAAACCCCACTTACAAATCTTCGGTTCATTAGTTGTCTAAAATCATTTTTAAAATTATCTTAGGTAAATTTTGACCGAAACAATATATATATATATGTAACGGGTTTTTTCTTTTCCAAATATCGTAAATGTATTTTAGGTAATCCATCAATTAAGGAACCATACAATGTTATTCTAAATTTGAACTTCAAAATCATATGGAAGCGAATTATCGATTGAAAATCAAAGACATAACTTCTTGGGAAAACTATTCGTATAGCCAACATTGTTTACAAAAGTGGCCACCGGCACACGCTACAATACATAATTCCACATCTATATTTTCATTGGCTTTCATTGAACATTGTTATACCTTTTGATAATTACTAACAAAAAGCCATTAAATTAGCCTAAAATTGGACGATTGTCATCTACCTATATCTCTACTTTCAAATATTATATATTAAACAAAACTTGTAAATAGTAGTTTATTTATAAATCAAATACAGGAAATATTTGATGACATATGGCGCGAAAGTATTAAGGAAGATCAAACAAATAAAATATCTAGATAGGGGTCAAAGAAAGCAAGTAATGAAAAGATTGGTATTTAGTTGTGATCATTCGGTGTTCATTCTATTTTTTTTCCCCGAATCCATACCCATACGCATTTCATCTCATCATCTTCCATTTTCTATATGTACAACTCATAAAACCATAATCTTAAGGATATGAGAACACATCAACAACATAGTAATCTCGAACCTATAACAATTCAAATAACAGAGATAAAGGACGACATCTTTAAATGACCGAAATTAATGGTAAATAGAACTATTACCTTAAGTTGACGATTAATGGTTTTTTTTTTTTTTTTTGGGGGGGGCGTATGTTGTATATGTATATATGCAACCTTAAACCCAATGATTTTCAATTTACCTAGTTTGAAAATATTTCTATATTACTTAGAGTATAGTGATATTATTGTACAAATTTGGTCGAATATCGTTCGTGATCACAACAAAAAATGAATTTCACAAATAACAATTGTATTGATCATATTAATATTAATAGCAATAGATAAGCATTACTGGGTGCCCATGATTCATATAGCCCAGGATCAATAACTTATTAGAAATTTTTATTATATACTTCAATAAAAAAAACACATTACCTTCTTTAATATCAGAATAGGATGTGAACAGTAAAAAGTAAAAACATATGAGTTACTATATATATTACGTATAGCAAAATAAGAAACGAAGTAGTCTTTGGTAGGGATGGTGGTTTTCTTGCTTTATATGTTTTTGGTCACGGGTTCAAGTCCCATAAATGGGATTTTTTTTGAGACCCGCTCCAAATAACAAACAAACCCTAATCACAAACTAATTCAATCAAATCATTTTTCAAAATTACAATTTGCATAGAAATTTTAATTCTCAACTTTATTAATTTCTTTTTCAAACTGATTTTGATCCTTAACAAGGCCACCGCTACAATTGAAATGAAACTGCTGAAAATAATTAAAAGATAGTTAAGGAGAAACCCAATATGTTGTCCCCAAAGTTCATCCTTTCAAGCTTGCTGCCAAGGTTAATTGCTTTTTGTATATATATAATATATAGTCTTTTGTTTGTTGAGGTTTTTTGTTTATTGACATTGTTTATTGCTATTGTTTATGGGTTTTATTGAATATATTTGTAATAATGAATGGGAAAATAATATGAAGTTATTTATTGATTTGTTGTTGTTTTTAGAATACTCTTATACTAATTGATTGTGTTTTAGGATTATCAACCGATTATATGCAAGGTCAATAATCAGACCAATGATTAAAGTTAGTTTTTTCTCTCATGTCGTTCCTCAATACAGAGGTAATCACTTTCCTACTTTACATCTTTTTCATGATTTCACATTTTTTGGTTCAATAACTAAAAGAGGGAAAAACAGATTTCGTATAACTTTAACTCAATTGTTCCAAAACTATTAGTTATATCAAAGTCAGCTACAAAATACCCATGTAAGTGTGGTCGTTCCAATCATGGGGTTATAGTTTTTGAGGTTCTCATGTAGTTGTTACTATTTAGTGATTCATATGAGAATACGTATATTGTCAGGGTTGTAATTTTTGAGGTTTGCAGTTGGGTGTTTCTGTTGGGTTAGGCATATCGAATGACGGTTGTTGTGGATTTGTAATTTTTCAGGTTACGAGTTGTTCGTTGCTGTTTTGTGTTTGCTCTGGTTGGTTTCTTTTGGGTGTCCATCAATCTGTGCTCCATTTGCTGTTGAGATTTGATACAATAAGGTAATGTAGCTTATAAAATTATATGTTTTGTTGCATTACCCTGCAAATCTTTTTTTCCATGACCTTAGTAGAATTAAGCTATAAAGACTATACAAAAGATTTTCTTTTACTCCGTTGCTTAGAATTGTATCACTCATATACATTTTGTCAACATAGAGTAGAGATTTATGTTGATCTATTTTTAAATATATTGACAACAATCTCAAAGTTGTTTTTATAGGTTTATAAATGATCATATTTGTTCTTGTTGGGTTCCCTTATATTTCTTGCCTACTACTATAATGTTTCTGTTGAAACATATTATTCTCTAATTACTTATTTGTTGCTTCTTGGACAGTGTGTGTGTGTGTATATATATGTATATATAGTTTTAGCTAAGTTTGTACGTATAGAAAAGGAGTCGTAAGGGAAAAAGCAATATACATCCCAGTTTTAGGTGTGTGATATGCAATCATATTTTAGTGTAAGTGTTATATGTGATTGAATAGATATTCCAAAAGAAGGATAATGATTCAACCTAAAAAAGGATCATTTTTAGCAAATGATGTAGTAAATTTTATTTATAATATATGTTTACATTGCTCATGGAGAAAAAAAAACTTTTCCGGTCACATTTTTCTATCACTTTCTAACAAATAGTTCACTAAGAATGTTATTCACAATAAGATCAAATGAAATGTGTTAAGCATTGGCACCTGATTAAGTACATAGTAGGATTAAAACTAGAATGGATGCAGGTTGACAAGTTCATGTCATACCTTTTAAATAAAACTAAAACTATTAAGTAGATACACAAATACCCTCCCAATTGTGAAAGACTCCTGGAGATAATCTGATGCTTTAAATTAAATGCTTTTAGCTTTAAAGATGTTTTGGCCTATTTGATGGCTTGCTCCTATATCTTTGATTTGGCTAAGGATTCCTGCATGTTTTGCATGTATTTTATAATTCTATATAAAGGTTTGTTTAGATTTTGGTATCAGTGCATCAGTCCACCTAAATTATTAGTATCAGTACTCCTTTATTGAAATGTTGAGGATGCATCTACAATTTAGCATGTGTCTATTACTCATATCTTTTTATTTTTACTAATCATATAGTATCTTTAAACAGGTCTGAAACTCAGAAATTTGGTAGCACCAGCAAGGAATTGCAAAATAACACACATTACTGCACAAAATATCACAGTAACTAACGCCGCTTAACAAGCGGCAAAAACTCACCTAGTTGATAATAAGACTATCCATTGATAATAATCTTAATAACAATAATATTTTAATCTGTCATAATATATTTAACAAGAATAATCATAATATCGTTGATATAATAATAATAATAGTATTCTAATAATAATAATTATTATTATTATATAATAATAATACTAATAATAATAATAATAATAATAATAATAATAATCTATATCTATATCTATCTATATATAATATAAAGTTGAGTTATAGTTGTTTTTTTAACACAAAAGTTGTGATCAAATTTATGATGGAATTTATGAGGTAAGTCAATGCATTGATGTTATTATGTTCAATTCTTATTGCTTATGATGCTTGTATGTTGTTATGGTTTAATCAAGACTTTTGAGTTACCTATCACTAAATGTGGTTAAAGTTATAGTATATGATGATAATTATGATGATTATTTTTTGGTTAGTTAATAACTTATGATGAAATTAATAATTCAATTAATGATTTGATATTATTATGCTTAATTCTCATTACTTATGATGATTATATGTTCGTGATGATAATGATTATGATGATTGTTTATTGTTTAGTTAATAATTTATGATTCAATTAAAAATTTGATATTACTATGCTTAATTCTCATTGCCTATGATGATTATATGGTAAGTTGAGTGCAAGAAGGTATATTGACACAGATTGATGTATGGTTTATATAGTTTTTTTTATGTGCAGGTTTATGAGTAAATTATGATCCTTCCTGATGATTTTGATTAATATTATTAATGTGTTTGATTATTATTGGATAATAATTTAATTATTGTTTTTTTATGTAACCAATCAATTATTTAAGGGTCTGATCGTATGATAAATTTAATTGATGAATAGCATACATTTGAATGCATTAAATTATATTGTGTAAATTTCAAAAAAAAAAAAAGAAAAATATATATTGTTTGTACCTAAAACGACAGGCTCAGTGATAGTACGGGTTTGACCGCGACAATCATCGCATCTCCTGAATTTAAAGTGCGAACCTAACAAGCTCTTAGCGAGCCTAAGGTGATGATGATTGTCCTAGAGCGAGAAAGATGTATTTCCTGGTACTCTAGAAGGATAAATGAGTGAAACATGGTTCACTTATCTTGAACATGTAGTAGCAATAAGATGAAACATGATTCACCAGATTACTATTGTATGATATGTAGTGTGCATAGATACTTCATGTGTATTGTATTAGGGATCAGATATCATCCCATGTAATATATGGGTAATCTGTGAAAGAGAGAATACTTATCATGTTTGTATATATGAGTTAGGAGTAGAACTTACTACTTATTGTATGTAGTAGAAGTTCATTGATTGAGTTATATATATGAAGTGAAAAGTTCACTTATATATTGTTTTTATGAGAGATGTATATAATAAAGTGATTCACCTATCATGTTTTGTATCTTTTGTGTGGTAGGAAATATGTCTACCTTTATTTATATTATAAAATGGATAAGTGGGTATTGTCCAACAATAGTTGTTACCCATTTCTTTGAAGCAATATTGTAACATCCCGACAGCGGCAGAAGACTCTGGATGTAAGATAAAGCACACACGCACATGGATGTTACATAAGAACAACTAAATGAGTGCATAGGATAAGCATAAATAGTCGATTTCATAATCAAATAAGCGTAAGAGTAGTCATCACACATAGGTCCAACCAAGCATTCAAATAAATGTATGTTAAGTTCCCACGCAGGGGAAACGGTTAGGAATATTGCTAACAAACATAAACGAAAGCATGCAAACTCCATATCCTAAGCTTGACGTCTGCTAAGAGTCCATTGCTACCAATCCTAGCCACGATTTGCTTGATTACCTGAAAGGAATACTTAAACGTGTCAACACAAAGGTTGGTGAGTTCGTAGGTTTGTAAACTTTAATGAGTTGTATAAGTATGATTTATGCCGTCAATAGAATTCGAGAACAATATAGTATGATGTGGTTAGAGACCAACTTTGCACATAAGTATGAGTATGTATATAATCATGCACTTACAGTACCTGGCTAGAGTAAATCAATTGTGCACTCACTGTCATAAACATGACATGGCTAGTATGAATCAATCGTGCACTCACAGTCATAAATATGACATGGCTAGTATATGTATCAATCGTGCACTCACGGTCAAAAACATGACCTGGCTAGTATGCCACAAAGTAGTCTAACAGCCACAGAATAACAATGAAAGCAATTACGACAGGTATAAAAGCATATGTAGTATTCCTTTCACCCCAAAGCATAAGTAAAGAAAAAGGGGCTACGAAGACTCACAGTGATCCGATACAAGCGTAGTTTATAAGCACAAAGAACAAGCACAGATATAAATAGGTTATATCTATTTGAATCCCAGTACGTCTTGATGTAAACCTAATCACAAGTCATTGATCATAAATAAACACATGTATTAGTTCTTGTGATTAATTATTCACTGAGATGTCCTTGATGAACTGATGATTTGGTCCCTTAAAGATCTTTGAACGTTTTGACTCAAAAGGGTTTGAATGAACTTTAAATACAGGAACTGGACTCGAACTGAACGTCATTGAACTCACACATAAGTACTTATCGTGTTAATGAATTGAACGTGTCTTTAAATAATGAACTTTAGCTTTAAGAACTCGATTTAGTTGTTCATAGAACTTGAACTTGTACTTTAATAGTCAAGATAGAACATGTCTTCGTATACTCAATTAGGGTTTGCACAATATTCGTTGTTCTAGATCGTTTTAGGAACTAGCTTCAATTTTAAAACATAGCCTTGAATGTGATTAATCATATGATAATGAAGTTAAGAAGTGATTTTGGTGATTAGGTACATGATTAGATTGTTTTAAGTGTGATAAGTTGTAAGTGCTAGGTTGTTTTAGAGTTTCGAAGTCGTCTTAGGGTTTGTAGTGACCAAGACCTTTCTAGGGTTTAAGGAAAGACAAGATCGTCTTAGGTGTTTGGCTCAAGATCGTCCTGGATGGTTGGCTCAAGATCGTTTCAAGGTACATGGTTCAAGATCGTTTTAACTTACAAATGGTTCAAGATCGTTTTAGCTTACAAGTGTTTCAAGATCGTTTCATATGTTCTATAAATCCAAGGTTGTCTTAAGTTTCTAAGACACAAGATCGTCCTAGTGTTCACTTAGCCAAGATCGTTCTATTGATCATCACAAGAGCAAAAGTACAAGATCAAATTCTAGTTTAAGAACAAGTTGTTTGAGCAAAACCGATCCAAAGGATCAGTTACCTAGTAAACGTACCAACAACAACACAACACCACACAAGATCAAACGAACAAATTCAAGGTGCCAAAGTGGGCTGCCTAGGACGATCTTGAGACTGAGATCGTCCCATTCAGGATCGTCCTAGCTTCCAAACGGGCTGAACAAGAACAAATTCACAATACGAAGATCTAGATCGATTTCAGGACTTGTTTAGAACATAGGACTAGTACATATATGCACAATAACATTAACCATTAACACTTTTAACGATTTCAAGACCATATATAACATGAACAAGGCGTGGCACATCAAGAACAACTTATCCTTCATTTTTAAAAATGGGTTTTGTAGATTAAAGCATGTTATGACCCAAATTTGTTCATAAAAATGTTACTAAACACATTTAGACACAAACCCATTAACTATTAACACGTTTTTCATTCAAAAATTGGACCAAATCATCAAGAACATAAACTTGAAAAAGTACACTTTTAATTTGATCAAAAACTCATAAATTGTTGTTGTTACCTAAGATTTGATTCCAGAAATGTGTTTTGATTATCACAAGGATGCTAAAAGTACAAATGATTTTGGTTTAATAACCCAAAATCAAAAGATGATTTTTGTGTGTGTTTTTGTGGCTGCACTATGTGTTTTTAGAGAGAGAGGAGAAAGGTGGAGAAAAGGATGAATAGTGTTTCTCTCTCAAGGGTTTCCAATCTTTTCTTTATATACCTTTCCCATATTAAATGAACTCAATAAATGCAAGGACCATTTGCGAACATTTTAAACTAGAACTTTTATGAACACAAACGTTTACGCTCGAATTCTAGTATTTTATCGTATTAAATTATAAACTCGTCATTTAAATCAAGATTTAAGATCAAATTGACCTTCATGTAAACACATAATTGGGCCTAAAATATACCAAGAACTTAAATTAAATTGAACTGTCTAATCGTTCTAAAGGCGACAGTACGATTCTAGAAACTTATTTAAAACATTTATAAGACGGTTGTTACAAATATAATATATACTTAAACATAAGATGAACCAAAGGGACTCTTGCTATGCCTTTAGGCCTTAATAACATGTACGTAATCACATACGTGATCATATATATTGTGTGTAAAATTACATTAGGCTATTAATGAGATGCATTGAGTTTATGTTATTATCCAAACAAAGATGTGTGAATGAAAGTATTTTGGAACTACTTAATGGTGTTAGTAAATGATTAAGATGAATAAGGCAGCTCAGAAGACATAATATTTATTCATCGTAAGCTTTATTATAAGCAACTAAAAAGACATCTTATAAGTGATTGTTAATCCGAGTTAAATGTAAGAACCCCAAATTTTCTTTATAGCCAATTCGGTTGATTCACATATTCACTTACACTGTCTTGTTTAGTTAACTTAAAAGTAGAAAGGAAAGGAAAGGAGTGGGGAGAGGAAGTTTTCTTCTTAATCACCTAGAAAATGAGAGGAAAAGTCTTGAATAAAAAACAACTACACTTTCCTCCCTTCTCCTCTCCTAGGGATGAGCAAACAACCCGTAAACCCGTAAACCCGCCCGTACCCGCCCCGCCCCGCCCCGCCCCGCCCGAGTGTTTAACGGGCCGGGTCTCGGTTCAGCTTCTAAGGGATTTTCGGTTCTCGGGTCGGTTCGGTTCAAAATCGTCCAAAACCGGCAAACCCGACAAAAACCCGGCAGAGCAAAAGATAGCTGATATAAAGATCTATTCGTATATATTTATTTCTATGTATATATTTATGTAAATGTGTATATATATATATATTGTATATAATCGAATAAACCAGGAAGATGGGACATGGAGTAATATGGATTATATACATACGCAGAGAGTAGCCGACCATGATGATGAAGTTCAAATGGTTGTTTCATAAATCTATCAGATATTTAATACACATTGTTCCATGTATGTCAGAATAAGATAAGAAGTCACGTGAAGGGTTTGATAGATAGGTTTATTTTTTGGGCTTTTTATATTTATATGGAAAATAATGGACTTAATATTGTTTGTTGGGCTTCTGATGTTTGCTTACTAGTTACCATATAGGCTACAACCATATACACAAACCCTATATCTTTATTTTACATAAAAAAAAATAAAAAGCAAATAAACCATATTATTTCTTCATACGCAGTTAAGTTTTTTCACCTCCTCTGTTCTTTTTTCTAAAACTTTATTACAACAATGTCTCAATCTCAAATTCTCAATCATCAATAGTAAGTATTTTCTTTGAAACAACAACATATATTTTCTTAAAAACTTACAATACATCTAACTCTTTTTCTTCCTCATATAATTCTTTCTTTCTTCTTGATTTCATTTTACAAGTCCATTTTTTCTTAAACACCAAACTACAAGATGATAAGTTCATCTCCAGATTCCTAAAAGGTATAATAATTCAGGTCACCCGTCAAAACCCGTACCCGACCCGGTTAAACCCGGGCCCGAACCGACCCGCCCGTGTGGTCAAAGGGCCAGTACTCGGTTCCACTTTTCATGCATTTTCGGGTCGCGGGTCATGACGGTTCGGGCCAGGTCAGGCCGGTTTACAACCTGTGCACATCCCTATCCTCTCCACTCCTTTCCTTTTCACACGTAAAAATTTCTTAAGAATGGATTTTATCTTCTCCACTCCTATCCTTTCCACAGTTAAAAAAATCTTAAGATAAATTCGCCTAATAAAAGTAAACAATACAATGTTATAGTGCCAAAACATCACCATGCCACCACAACCACCAGTCCATCATCGAAGTCTGTCCCTCCGCCAGCCACTATTCTTTCGGCCAACCATCAAATGGTTCCACCAGGTTATTATGTATTTTTATACTTAGTTAGGCTTTTATGATTTAGATTCAAGACATGACTCGGTATCACTAGATTATACCCATTGATTGTTTGATGATAAAACCCTACCCCAAGAATGGTAAGTAATATATATTTTTTTTCCTTTCTGTGTTTTTTCAGTTTTACTCTAGAGTTTCCTTTATTATTGCTTATGTGTGTTTTAGGTTTGTTGTGCTTCTTCTTCTGACGAATTCATAGATTGTTGTGATTTCTAGGTTTTGCATAATGGAGCCCAGGTTCCACTGGCGATTCAATCGTTATATGAGGTTACCATATTTACTCTGCCCCTGTTTTTCGCACCTCCTCAATTTGGTAGGTAGGGTTGAATAAGTCTCTTATATCAGCAAGAACAGTATGCTACAATCATAGTAGAGAGGATAACCTTTGTGTAAAAGTTTGGATTAACAGTAGCAAGAACTTATTTCTCGAATGCAAGATACTTATTTCTGGTATTGCAAGAACTTGCGGTAGTAAATGTTGAATTGATACCTGAAGCTATGAAATTATATGGGTTAGTCATGACCAATTTTGGTAGAAAACATGTAAATATTCCAATCCACATTTAAGAATGCTAAAACTATATTACCATTGTTTAAAGCTTTGGTTGCATTCTCGAATGCAAGATACTTATTTCTGGTATTGCTTGAACTTGCGGTAGGAAATGTTGAATTGATTCCTAAATCTATCAATTTATATGGGCTAGTCATGGCCAATTTTGGAAGAAAACATGTTAATAGGTCAATCCACATTTAAGAATGTTCAAACTACATTACCATTGTTTAGAGCTTTAGTTGCATTCTCGAAGATTAGGTACTTATTCCTGGTTGAACATACATTCCTGGTTTGAACTTGATATAGAGAATAACAAATTTCGGTAAAAATTGGGTGTCATATAATTGGACAAGAGTAATAATTAAACACATTTTCCACAAACTTGTAGATTAGGACAACATACCATTGGTAATATTTGATAAAGGAGTTGTTGTTAATGGCGTGTTCTGTGTGGGAGAAGCATGTCTAACCACCTTGTTTTTACGTTCAGCCAAGAAATCCTTCCTTTTCTTCCGGTTAACTGAAGCTTGAGATTCAAACATTGGAAGTAATATATGAGTGCGAATCTTGGAGCAGGATTGTAATATATTTAGTATTACTTTGATGGACAAGTATAAATCTAAATTGAAAGTTATTTGGGTTCTAGTACTTTTCAAAAAAAATTCAGCTTCCAACTTCCCTCCATCCTTTTTTGGGAAATTTGAATTGGTTATGTGAATATATGATAAAGGTTTTTACTGTTTTACTTTTAAGTTGTCTTATTTTCATTAGTTTATATGATGAAGGGTAGTTAGTGTTTGTTGTTAATTAATATTTTAAGTCAAACTACATAAATGACGTCTTCACGTGGTAAAAATCATTTTGTCAACTCATTTTTACACCACAAACTTATTTCACCTTTTCCATTTTTCTCTAATCCGAAACAGTAACATGACGGATCAGGTTTCTCTCTAATCTAATTTGTGCTTACATTCAATCGATTGCCATTGATTGTATATATTTTTTTTAGTTCAACGTATATACAACACTGGTTTAACACTGTCGTGTATAAGAGGTTGTGTTTTTTTAGGTTTATACATCACTTTTTTCTTTGTTTTTATTAAGTATTTGATTTAGTGCATGTATGATTTGAATATATATATGTATATATATATATATTGATATGATTAAATATATAAATTTAGTATAAACTCTTATCATTTAGGGTTTCAGAATTTTTAATTCATTGCATTTTGTTTTTTTGGGTTTAACAGCCATGTGATAGAATGAATATGAAAGATCTTTTGTTGATTATATAATACAGATTTGTTCCCCGCATAGTTTCATATATGTTTTTTGTATAGTTGTTGATTTCAAAAGGTCACATTTTTTGTACATAGGACCACAAGTGGGGTTGGAATATAGTAAAGTTACTAACATGAATTTTCTTTTATTCTTTGAACCCACCACCAATATTTGTGGATAGATTACTTTCCAATTTCTGGTTGACTTTTTGAAGAAAGAGACTTTGTCAGAATGTTTGGTGAGTTTTCAGATATACTTTGTTTTTTTCACCATTTTTTTTGGAAAATTTTATAATTTTGGGTGAAAAATACTAAAGGTATATAAATATCATTTGTTATCTTAGGTACTGCCAAGAGTAGTTAAGAACAAAGTGACACCAGGCCTGTGGGCGGTTACACTGTTTGATCATGACTGGCGTGCGTACAATGTTCGTTTGGTATCGCTTGCTGATGGTAGACTGATGCTGACTGGTGCTGGCTGGCAACAATTTGTTACTGTATGTATCCAACCAAATACCAGCCAGCTTTGTTTCAGACTTAGGAGGAACATGAATCTGGATGTTATTGCTTTTGATTGTGTGGCCAAGCAAGTGTTGGTGAATGCTAATGCAGAACCATATGTGAACAGATGTTTAATTGAAGTGACTGGTGAAACAATACATACTGAGGTTTATACATCACTTTGTTCTTTGTTTTTAATTAAGTATTTCATTGTGTGCATGTGTGATTTTCATATATATATATGTATATATATTTATATGATTAAATATTTAAATGTAGTATAAAGTCATAAATGAGTTAGAGATTCTGATATGATTAAACACCACATACTGAGGTATATAAATGTTTGTATTCATTATTGTAATCCTTTATGCTATACTCCTAAAAATATATGGTTGATTAGTAACTACCGGAATGTTTGACTCATCTCAGTATCCACCATTGTTCTTTCTTGATGACCTGAATGTGGAATATCATCGTAAAACCGACAAGACTGCTACCATTTTTGGACCACATCAGATTGAAGATGTGGAAGTAATATATGAGGAGGAAGATGTAGATGGTTCTTCTGTTGATCATACTGATGATGATGTCAAAAGTGAAGAAGATCAAGTTGTTCCAACTGTTTGGCACGCTGTGCGTATCACTGGTAGTAAGTGGACTAATCTGTGCACTGAGGAGGAGGTTGAAGAGGGTGGTAAAATCATGTTAACAAATCTTGGGCGAGGATTTTACTTGTTTGATTACTTTAATGAGCGTGGAATTGGATCGGCTGCAGCTGTTCCAGTATGTAAGTAATTGTCACACGTACAACTTGTATTACAGTTTTAATTTGCGCAGATTTTACTTTTAATTACACTAACCTTGTGACCATCTTATACTTACAGCTAGAGAAGCACCAAGAAGTGTAAGGCCAACAGTGTCTGAGGAGTATCTTACAGAGAGTGATGGAGAAGACGTGCCAAATCATTTTGTTCGTGATAATCACCTTGATACCTTTACCAAAGCATGTGTGTATGTGGGGAGTTTGAAGTTCAAGGCCAAGCTGGAAATTATGTATGATGCTCGCAAAGATGATGACCAGACACATGTTGTTCTTATGACGGATTGGTATAAGATTTCATCAAAATGTGGTGTTGAAAAGGGTAAGGAACTACGCTTTGAACTCAATGTGGTGCAGCTTGTTGATGGACCTCTTGTGGAATTTCATGTGTGTTGAACAATTTCATTTGTGTTGAACTAAATGTGGTTTTATCTCTGTTGTCTTTTGAAAACTTCTTGGTATCAAGCCTAATGGTATGGATAGTAGTCATGCTCATTTTGGATTTGTAATATATGTAGCATGTGGATAATGATGGAACAACTTATGTCTTAACTGGGTCTGTAATATTACACTACTTATGTTTATGGTGTTGACATTCCCCTTGTAGTATGTAACTTATGCTATTTTATGTTTGTTCATATTCTGTCATGTTTGGTTACACTAAGTGATTGACAATTTGTGGGTTATTTTGTATAAGACAATAGATATAGATATGTGCTATTTATTTATTCACACATGATATAATGTTACAATACATAAATTTCAACGTGTCTTCCAATGGAACTATAAACCATTAAAGTAACCACAACCTAAATTGATCTAATACATTGGTAATAATATTATACATCATAAGTGAAATTGAATGAAAATCTCTTTTTAATATCTGTCTTCCATAATATCTTTGACCTAAAAACCACAAACTACATTCACTTTTTATACATTTGGTACACTGTTTATTCTATAATATCTTGTTCTCCAGTTTTTTAAACTTTCCTTAACATTCCACAAGATCTCTGTGTGTGTGTGTGTGTGTTTAACTAATTGAGTTAAAGATAAAACCAAAACAACTACCATGAGAAAAGATCTGTGTGTGTGTGTGTGTGTTTAACTAATTGAATTAGAGATTCCTTATCCAAAACAACCACCATGAAACATGATACAAACCTAGTACAAAACATAAGTTTAAAACATTACATAAGTTTAGCACACCACATTACAAACCCGACATTTAGTCTGAATATGTTCGGAGATTGATGGTCAACACAGTTTGAAAAGACAGTTTAAAACACACATCATAGTAGATTGATATACGTTCATCACATCTACATATTTTCAAAAGACAATTACCTTCAACCAAAATGATGAGTGTTGGGTTTTAGTATATTTTCGCCTTGCGAACCCTTTTTCTAGACTTACTTGTTGATTCAACACCTGGAGTATCATTAGGTCGCTTTTGCAAAGGGCTGGTCTCACAATCTTTTTCAATCTCGGCGGCTAAAGAATCGCCAGTAACAGAGAAAGCATCCTGCAAATATACCACATAACAACTATGCCAACATTAGGTGAGAATTATTTTATTTTTTTACAATTGTCAATCATAATCAAGTATTGATCTATTATAAATACCTTTGAATCGGGTCCACCTTGCGACTCCTCAGCAAGCTTAATAGCTGACACAATTTCTGGCATGGTTTCCTGTTGTTGAACCTAGTCATCAATTAAATACATGTTAGCATATTGTAATATTCATTATAGCCAATATAATTAACTAATTACCATCATTACAATTTCTAATAGCATATTAATTGACTACCTCATTGTCATTTTCTTCATCTTCTAACTCCGCAATGATATCGGGATCATCACACATCTTGTTGACAGTATAAGCACTGCCCTTGTGTTTCACATTGTAGTTGTCTATTTTTATCTTAAATGCAACTTTCACATTTAGCAACCCTTCAAGTTCATGCGGGTAAGTCTCATCATCATTATTATTCAGTTGTCTTTGATGGATATCATGGGCAGACAAACCAAGTAGCTTCTGGACATCTCTATCCCACATTACAAAAAAGGCACTGCCTGTGCTGTCTTGGACTCTCATGGTGACTCTGAACCTGAAGTTAAAATGTAAATGTATAAGACTATTGCAAAAAAAATGCTACATATATTATCAACCTGTAAATATATCTCTATATTTTTAGTATAAACTGAAAATGTATAACACTATTCCAGTATTACTTGGGTCCAACTTCTGTTGCTATCTTTTTTTCTTTTCGACACCAGATACTGTCACCGGGAGCATTGATAAGCTCATCAGTGAGCTCTTCTTCATCGGCAATTTCCAAGTACTCCATTTTGCTTATGACTTTCTTTGAACATTTTTTGCAAGCAATAAAGAACCATCCAAACTCTGGTTCAAACATAGCTATTGTGGCCACAACTACAACATCTCCAGGCTGTACATAAATTCAATATGACGATGAAAATATGCATAAGTACTTAAACTGTAATATGGTCATAAGTTAGTATGAGGTGACATATCAGCATACCTGTTCAGCTTCTCTAACCTCGTCTAATTGTTTCTTATCACTGTTTAGGATGAACTCTAACCGATTTGGGTAAACAGTTTGTGTTGTGAAAGTTGTATGTGATCCTTGAGCAGCTCCTTCCTTTAGTATCAATCTAATAATAAGATTTGTGGAGAAATAAGTTGAAAAAAACAAATCATTATGATCTAACTTAATATTTGGTATATATCCATACCTCCTCCTAAAGTCATTTGCTTCTTGTATATCCTCATTTATGAAAATCCTAGTACCAAACTTATCACTTTGGACAGTCAAATTTTCTGGGTAAAGAAAAGTGAATCCAAATTAAATATAACAGTGATAACATGGGACAAGAAAATTCAATCCAAATCCTTGCACTTACCATTCCATTCGTTTATGATGGCATGTTGCATGATGGTGATGACATGCTCTTCAGATTTGTTATTCTCCACAAAGTCAATAAATTGAACAGCATAATCATTCCACAAAGTACAACGTTGGGTTACACCACTACATATATACATCAAATACCGATTTCATTAAATGTTACCAATGATTTGATATTAACTCATTTCGTTCAATTTCTCTATTAAATAGGACAGTTATACTGGTGCAAGTGTGCTATGAGACCCTCATCAATATGTTTTTAACTGTATTCTTTTTTTATTTACTTCAACTGACAAATACTTTCACTTACAAAACACATACATGCACTTATATAGTAGTCTACATGCTGTCAGGTTGTGAGACACAAAACTTAATATAGATACATAGATGCACAGATATAGTATACCCCAGGTTGTCAGAATATAAACAACTTTTTAGTACATCAAATCTAAGAAAGAAAAATGAAACATTAAACAGGATATCATGTACTTTTTACTACATAGATGCACTTATATAGTATACTTTCAAAGAGAGATATTTGAAAACTTACTCCAGATCTTTCAACTCCAAGTTGAACCTCTTTGAGGTATTTGTTGCTGACTTGAACACCTCCAGATTCCCACACCAAATTACACAACCAATAACATCTGTTCCCACCAAAAAATATAAATCTTTCAGTGTTCAACAAAAACAAAAACACAAAACACTTTAATCATACTAACCAATATTGAGGGTATCTTTATCTCTAGCTTTGGTCACAGTTATTTCATTGAAAGGTGTGAATGAGAATCCATAAGCAAGATCAGTAAAAGTTACACCATGCTGCACCTCTGTACTTTTGTAAAAGCTTAACTTTAGCTTATGTTTAACCACAGGGAAAGGGTCATCATTCACACCAATACCAAACCTCTTGATGATAACCGCAGTATCTTCTTTGATCAGATTATCAAAGATAGGAACCAAGTCTTTCTTTACCATACACTGGATTTTTGCACCCTATAAAATAACATAAAAAAACTTAGAACAGAAATTAAAAGATTGTGTTTTTTTCTTATATTTATGAATTGGCTACCATACAAGGAAACATATAGGGTTACCTTCTCATCAACCAACACCATCTCAAGCCTCTGCCAGGGATTAATCCAACGACGGATTATCCTCACCTTCATGTTGATGAAATCTTTTGAAGCATCTAATTGTTCCACAAGCAAAGTTTGGTTGGTAGCCATGAAATTTGATTGTAATATTCGGTGAGAGAGTTGTGTGTGAAAAACTTGGGATGGTGTGTTTGTGATAAGTTTTGATCACACAATATACATGTTTCTCTTTCTACCAACCAATCAATTGTAGATCTCAAGACTCATAAACAGTGGTGTCAAATCCTTTAGTTGAAGCAGGTGAAGATGGATCGTATGTGGAACACAATTAGCATTAAATGCTTAGTGTAAAACAACAAACAATCCATACGTACCACCCATATCTACTTCAACTAATTTATGTTTTATTATATTATATTCAAATTAAAGCATGCACATATCCTTAATTTTTAAATTAAAGCATGCATATCTCTCCCATCTCTCCCATACATACATACATATAGATATATATATATATCTATATATATATTGCCGCCAAAACCGAATTTGAAATAAAGCAACACACCACCTTCACAACTATCAACCACCTTTACACCTAGGTCCTGCAACATATCACCACACCACCTTAACACGTCCCCAAAGCCCTACTCCCGCCAAAGCCCGTTTTTGAAGTATGCCTTATTCCCCCGCCCAAATCACGTCCCCACACACACCAAAAGCACCTTGAAATACCTACACATTGACGTCATACATCCAATGTGGCTTCCCTCTTGGCTTGACAACAACACATTATGATGTCACTTGACATTCCTCCTTTAGTATGAAGGGGGGATAGAGCCAAAACATCACCATGCCACCACAACCACCAGCCCATCATTGCAGTCTGTCCCTCCGCCAGCCACTATTCTTTCGGCCAACCATCAAACGGTTCCACCAGGTTATTATGTATTTTTATACTTAGTTAGGCTTTTATGATTCAGATTCAAGACATGACTCGGTATCACTAGATTATACCCATTGATTGTTTGATGATAAAACCCTACCCCAAGAATGGTAAGTAATATATATATAATTTTTTTCCTTTCTGTGTTTTTTCAATTTTACTCTAGAGTTTCCTTTATTATTGCTTAGGTTTGTTTTGCTTCTTCTTCTGAGGAATTCATAGGTTGTCGTGATTTCTAGGTTTTAGATAATGGAGCCCAGGTTCCACTGGCGATTCAGTCGTTATATGAGGTTACCATATTAACTCTGCCCCTGTTTTTCGCACCTCCTCAATTTGGTAGGTAGGGTTGAATAAGTCTCTTATATCAACAAGAACAGTATGCTACAATCATAGTAGAGAGGATAACCTTTGGGTAAAAGTTTGGATTAACAGTAGCAAAAGAATGAAAATTTAAATGACCGTGTTCTTATGGAAACAAATTCAGCGAGCTAAAGATTTTGGAGTTACGTCAGTCAGGAAAGCAATGGATATTCAGAAGTTAATGGAATCGGTATTGGTTGGGTAAGTTGTCAGATTTTTTAATTTGCACATTTGTGTAAAACTTTCCATTTTTGCTAGAAAGATTATGGCACCAAATTGTGATTTTTATACATCATCCGCTATGAGTTCTTCTATATATTGTAAGCGCCAACCAAAGCCCACACATTTGTAAAGCTTTTAGTTATGGCAACCTACTTGCAGCTGCCTCCTATGGATGATTATAAGCATCATCATTGGACGAAGACTCCGTTATAGCTTTAGATGGTAAGTTATTCAAAGCTATGAGAAGTTTGCACAATGTAATTTTAGGTGTTTTGTGTGGGTCTTATATGCAACCCCCAACTTTGATGGGTTAAATGGATACCTACAATTTTATAGATCATAATCTACATAATGTGTTATTTGTATCTCATCATGCTGCAAAAATGAGTCAAATGATGCTTTATATGGAAAATTTGGTTGGTTAGGTAATAACTCAATAGGTACTGATCCAACATGGGAGGTTTGTAATCCATTTGGAAAACTTTAAATCGTTAGTTTCACACGACTTCTGCATATATAACTGCATGTTTAGTAGTTCTTATATTTTTGTGATTTTACAACACATTGAGATCTGCTTATAAGCATGTAATAAGAATCATTAATATAAAAGTCGACATGCGACTCTATACAATCTGCAACCTCGAGGTCTCGAGTTATAAAGTCAGCATGATCTCATAATGTGGATGATGTCTAAGGATATAGGTCTGTAACCTTGCTTCTACTTTGGAAAAGCTATATATGTTGGAGAATAAGTTATACAAGGAAGTAAAAGTAAGACATCATTACAAAAAGAACATACATACATAAAAAGATTTGACTTGTACCTAAATATTAATTGTTTCTGTATCTTACAAAAAAAACATAAATGGGTAACTATGACCATAGTTCTATGGTTAGTAATTTTGTTATGGATTTCATTTTAGTAATTTGAAATTGATACATCACGTGGTTGATTTGGTTTTAGGATGAAGATAGGATAAAAGTGATGTACAAAAGGTTGACTAAATTGGATGCACGTGGAGAGGAGCATGAGCATAATCTTGTAAGAACACTGCTGCACAGGCTTCTACAAAATGTTTGATGACTAAACAAGATATGTCTATCAAAGATACTGATGTCATATCTAGCGAGATACAAAAAGTAAAGGACATGGAACTGCAGCCACAAGTCAGTGAGTTGATATACGGGTATGTAAAAGTTTTGGCTGCTAAAATTAGACTCCTCTTTATATAAGTGCATTAGAGCCGTCATTTTACAAACAACTTTATCTTTTATTGTGCTCTCTACAGACTTATAAGAATGTGGCAATCAATTGTGAAATGTCACCCAAATCAGTTTGAAGCCATCATGGAGTCAGACTTTAAGGGCAAACACCAGCATTGAAAGAGATATAAACTTGAGAACCACGCTTAAGCTTGAAACAGGACTTGTATCTTGGGCCTGACATTTTAATAACTGGATTACTGTTCAGAAATCATATGTAAATACCTTAAACGGGTGGTTATTACAATGCATTGATCATGAACCAGAAATAACCATGGACGGTGAGGTTCCTCATTCCATGGGTGGGTTAGGAGCTCCTCCAATTTCATGTTTTGCAACGATTGGCAGCGGGAAGTCAAAGGCGTTTCACAAGAACAAGTCTCCATACCAATGAATGTTTTCGCATGAGTTTAAGTAAAATTATGGAAAAACAGGATGATACACAACGAACTATGCCTAAAAAAAAGAACATCTTGCCAAGGATCTTGCAAGAAGACGTCAAAATCTTGGGCTAAATGATCCACACGAGTCAATGGTTCCATCTGAGAGCCAAGTGGATCTGGATTATAAGCTATGAAGTTAGTTCTCAGGTAATTTATATATCCATTTTTAGGTAATTAGACTTGCTAACTTATTCAAGTTGGCTCCATTATTTTGCAAACAAATCCACAGTCTAATTATTCATGAAAGTAGTGTTTTTTTCCTATGAAATAGACAACAATATGGGCAAGTTGTGCCATGATTCAAGGCAGGTTTGACACAAACTCTTGGGTTTTATTTCCTTATTTGGTGTTTTTGTTATTTTAATTGTTAGGTTGTTTTTCTTAAGACCTTTATGGACTTTTTACTTTGTTGAGGGTGTCTTATGTAACTTGGTTATTAGTGATTATGTTTAATAAACCTAGCCGATCATCTCTGGGAGGATATCCAGAAATTGGTTTTCTCTTATTCTCTTTAGTATTCTTCTCTTTAACCCTATCAAGGTTTGGGTCAACAAAGGGAGTCTTATAGATCCTTAAACACGTTTTCCAGTTAAAAATTATATATTATATAAACTACCTGAACCAACAGTCTTAACTAATTTTCATAGCATCTTCATAACAACATCTGAACAATTCAATTGTGGTGCATTTATTATTTCTTTTTTATGTTGGGTTAATGTTATTTTTCATAACATCATTATTAACTTCACATGATGCAGGTTGTTTATAGTCTGACAATGGAGTGCCAAAAAGCGAGTTAAGTAGCTCTTACATGTCTCTTTTTTTGGGCAGTTACCACATGTAGATACTCATTGCATTGGACAATGTATTAGGCCTTCCTTATCTTCATGAGGGTTGTCAATGTACAATCAATCATAGAGATATTAAGGTAACTAATAGCTTTACGAAAAGGGTAACAATGAAAGAAAGGGCAAACTATATATAAAACTATGTTTTTTTTCTTTTGAAAAAAAATAAAAAATTCAAAGTTAGTTAAGAGGGGAAACAGGGCGGCGATGAAGGTGCTCGTGCAATGGGAGGGGCAAACAACTCAAGATGCAACGTGGGAATTCTTGGATGAGCTAAAACTACGTTTCCCTGATTTTTCAGAGCTCACTTCTTGTGGACAACAAGTGGGTTAAGGAGGGAGTATTGATACAAACTCTTGGGTTTTATTTCCTTATTTGGTGTTTTTGTTATTTTAATTGATGGGTTGTTTTTCTTAAGACCTTTATGGACTTTTTACTTTGTTGAGGGTGTCTTATGTAACTTGGTTATTAGTGATTATGTTTAATAAACCTAGCCGATCATCTCTGGGAGTATATCCAGAAATCGGTTTTCTCTTATTCTCTTTAGTATTCTTCTCTTTAACCCTATCAAGGTTTGGGTCATCAAAGGGAGTCTTATAGATCCTTAAACACGTTTTCCCGTTAAAAATTATATATCATATAAACTACCTGAACCAACAGTCTTAACTATTTTATAGCATCTTCATAACAACATCTGAACAATTCAATTGTGGTGCATTTATTATTTCTTTTTTATGTTGGGTTAATGTTATTTTTCATAACATCATTATTAACTTCACATGATGCAGGTTGTTTATAGTCTGACAACGGAGTGCCAAAAAGCGAGTTAAGTAGCTTTTACATGTCTCTTTTTTTGGGCAGTTACCACATGTAGATACTCATTGCATTGGACAATGTATTAGGCCTTCCTTATCTTCATGAGGGTTGTCAATGGACAATCAATCATAGAGATATTAAGGTAACTAATAGCTTTACGAAAAGGGTAACAATGAAAGAAAGGGCAAACTATATATAAAACTATGTTTTTTTTCTTTTGAAAAAAAAATCAAAAATTCGAACTACCATGATTGATACAGTGCTGAAATTTCCATGTCCATATATGCAGCTCAAGGACATATGGCAATTGTTCCATCAGAACTTCTGCAGCCAACTCTCATCCACAAAGAACGCCAAGGATGTTCCACTATGCATGATTTGCTATATTAGGTAGATATTGGTTTCCTGAAATTTACTTTCTTGTATTTGTAAATCATGAGGAGTCCACTCAGCTTAACAGGTCTTCGATTGCTGAATGTGAGTCCATCTTAAATTATGGCCAAATAGCTATGTGGTTACATGTATGCGCTGAAAATCACCCATTTTCTTCTACGAACACTTCTTAAATGAATGGCGTACCTTCATTGAGGTGCTTTTACTCCGGATATTAATTTTTGGTTGCTTACGTCTTTTGACACAAAAATCTATAAATAAGTTTGACTGTTTTTTATTAACATATTTCATATTGTAAACCATGCCATTTTCATCACATCGTCATCAAAAAAAAAATTATGATTTCTTATTTGATATTAAATTAAATAAGTTTCAATTTTTAACATTTAAAAAAGTCAGTTGCATACTGTCTCTAAGTACACATGGAGGCAAATTTTGGCCTTTAGTCGTTGTGTGCCTGAAAATCTATAAGGATATGATCCCAATGCTAGAAATTTATATACTTAATGATTTTGCACTACGTTCGTAAATCTCTTTCCTTTTGGCAGTATGATAGTACCTTGCATCATTCTTTATAGGTTGCAAAATAGTGGGTTGGGTAACGCATCAAAATGGGTAACTTTGAGGTTCATCAGAACAACAATTTGGTTAACCTCCAAACACTTTTTCGTTCATTGTTTAAAACTGGTAAGAAAAAGAGAAAGAAATCATTAATTATGATTAACAATACACCTTTAGGTATAGCGATTTAGGTGGTTTTTAACACGTGAGTTGACACTTGGTGATAAACCATTTGAAGTTGACCTGGTTCTCTTTATTAGATAAATTACTTTTGACCTCTTATTAGTAAAATGCATTTCAAGTTGACTTATATACACTTAAACTGGTTAAGGTTGTTGCCTTTAAGAATTTTCTTTAAAATTATTTTTTAGACTCAAGGGATGAGAGGAGGTGTGGTTATACAAGCATATCATCGGCTTTGAGGCGTATTCAGCTGGAGGAAGGATTCCGACAGGTATGTTTCTTAAGATGTAACTCTTACAAAAATCGTATTTGGTGACCCATGAAATAAACGGATTTTATGTCACTAACAATGGACTTTTACCTTCTCCTGTTGGAACTAGGAATGTTATCCAGATTCCCTTTGAACATATAAAGTGTTACTTGGTGCCTTGGTGGTGCTGTTACCGAATGTTAGGTGACTATAATTACTTTCTTTCTACATGGTGGCTGTTTGCAGAACCTTCTAGAAAAGGGGTTTCTGGTAAAGAAGAACTAAAGTGATTTCTATGAGATACTTAGTAAGCAGCATGGCAAGGAATCTCAAGAGGGTATTCAATCACGAAAGAAAAGGCCCAAATTAGGGGTATGAGCCCCTAAGAGACTTGAACACAGAAAAACAATATCAAAATCCATTTTAGCCAAATGGGCTGACCCTGTAAGTTCTTTATAATAGAACATGAGTTCCAAGCCTTGTCCTTATGATTTATGATTTTATGGAATGAAATATTGGTATTTTCTATCCTTTTTTGGTGTTAGATTCGGCATGCCATAATCGGGTTTACAGTGGTATAGCTAAACATCATGGCAAAGATCCCGAGACTAATGTAAAGACAAGTAATGGTTCTGTTACTTTTATACACAAGGAACCACATCCTAGAATCACGGTTCAACAAGCAAGATACTCATGTCAAATCTAAAGGTAGCGCCTTTATTTCTCTTCTTACTATGTAAATCACTCACTACTTGGTTTGTATTCCCCGGAAATCTTACTTATCGATAATAGTTAGCTATCATATTATATTAGTATTATCTGAACAAGTTGACTAGATCTATTATATGCCGTTTTATTAGAGTTATTTAATTTAGTGGTAAGAAATTGGGCAACTTGGGAGGTTTGCCAAATGCCAACAAATCAAAAACATCAATTTGTATGGTTGGGTTCACCTAAAACACCTTTTGGCAAAAAAATATTGAAACTCAATTTACTTGATATAAATACAACCATCCACGGAAGTTGAAGCTCCAATCTATGTACATAACAAGTTCTACTTATTCCTTTTTGTTCTTCGTTTGTTATCTATCATGCATGGATAGTCTTTCGTTGAGTTACTTGGAACATAATTTCCTTTTGTCACAACTTCTTATTCATAGACTTATGTTTTGATCACTGTCACTTGCTTTTTTGGTACCTACCTACCTTTTAGATTTGTGAAAAAAACGATCTTTTTTACAGCTTCTCTAATTGTTCATATATCACGTTTCGTTTATTTTGAAAACTTTATTCAGAAGGGTAGTTGATATTTTAGAGTTTTGTTTTCCTGTCAATGTATTGGCATTATTATAAATTTCGCTTTTTTAATTTTTGAGTTAGCCCTGACTGGGATACAATATAGAGTACTTCATATTTGTAAGAAACACCCTTAAAAGTATGTTTTGTTTATAAAAATACATTAATGGTCTTCATAGGCGCCTTTGAAACCATATAAATTATGGAAACATAGGTATCCGATAGTTGGTGAACAATACCTTTGGGGTCAAGCTCCATAATGAAACACGGCAGCATATGTCCTTGGCATACATTAAACAGTTGTCCTCGCTATGATTTCATATCCTATTGGTTTGTGAGTCTTGGTGTTTTTATATGATAAACCTATACTCTTTCTTAATACGTGTTCATTGGTAGTTATTTTACTATCCTATTGATAGACATTTTGTATGCCTTCCTGAAAAAGTTTATTGATTGTTATCTCTACAAGAAAATCTTCCAAATATCAAAATTTCAAGATCTAAATAGTGGTCAGGTAGTGACCACAATCTCTACAAGTTTTCATGTTCTGGAAATGTGAGACCATATAATGTGGCTCTTTGAATTGTTGCTTTTGAAAACTCTCTTGGTACCATTGATGGTTTCTGGGTTTTTTTTTTGTTTTGAATGTGAAAGATGATGTGTTTCTAAACACTTTTTCCGATCATAACCATCCTTGTCGTGCATCGCACGGGGCTGCACTCTACTACTACTACTAATAATAATAATAATAATAATAATAATAATAATAATAATAATAATAATAATAATAATAATAATAATAATAATAATAATAATATAATATTTACCAGATTCTAATACGTTTCATTGGAAGTCTAAATTTATAGACGGTCTCCCTAATTTATTTGCTGAAAGAGTTAGAAGAACTCTTAAAGGAACAGAGACAACAATAAATTATGATAAATATACATATGGAAAACTAATTGGCACATGCATCCAAGAAGGATTAACATTATGCAATGAAATAAAATTAAATCAACAAATAAAAAGATATAGCTTTTTAGAAAGAAAACAAATGAGAAGTTTTTGTGACCAATTTGGTATGGAATGTAAAAATACTACAAAGGAAAAATATATTCCACAAAACAAAAATTACTAACGAAAAAGAAATTATAATAAACACTCCAAAACAAAAAGGAGAGAAAAGACAGAAGAGAGAAAAAATAAAAGACAAAAAGATTATAATAATAAGCCAAAAACATGTTATAGGTGTGGCAAAATAGGCCATTATGCAAATAAATGCAGAGTAAAGAAAAAGATTAATAATCTTAATATAGATAAAGATTTAAAAGAAGGTTTAATGAGAATCTTATTAAACTCATCAGATTCAAGAACTGAAAATGAATCTGAAAATATAGATTCGGAAGAAGAAATAAATTGTATAAAAGAAGAAGATTTTATATCTGAAGAAGAAGAAAATTCTTGTAATAATAATTGTTGTCAAAATAAAAACGAAGAATATGATATTTATGAAATACAAGCTCAATTTGAAGATTTAAAAATTAATGTTTTAAATAGTGAAACTTTAGATGTACTAAAAATGGTACAAGATGAAGAGGTAAGATCAAAAATCATTAGTCATTTATCTAATAATGGAGAAGGATCATCAAATGATTCAGAACCTTATACAATGTCCGACGTATATTAAATACTTAAACAAATACAAAAAGACAATTTGTCTACTAATGTCTCCATGCAAGACTTAATACATGAGATTAATAATTTAAAAGGCGAGATAAATAATCTCAAAAACAATAATGATAAATTAGATAATAGAATTACTATTTTAGAGACAAAAGGAAAATATCAAATGATAGAAGAAAATAAACAACTTAATCCAATAATAGAAGAAAATAAACAAGTTATTCCAAATAAGGAAGATGATTTTTTAGCTACACTAGAAATGGTGACTTCAAGAAAATGGTTTGTTAAGATTAATTTATTAATAGACAATCATTAAAGAAAAGAATTTATAGCTCTAGTTGATAGTGGAGCAGATTTAAATTGTCTACAAGAAGGATTAATTCCTACTAAATATTTTCAAAAAACTACACATTCATTAAGCACAGCACGTGGTGAAAAAATGAATATTAAATATAAACTATAAAATGTTAAAATATGCAAAAATAATGTTTGCATACCTACTAATTTTATACTTATCAAAAATATAACAAATTAGATGATTTTAGGCGCTCCTTTTATTGAGAAGATATTCCCAATACAAGGGGTTGATAAAAACAGAATAACAGGATCTTTTAATAATAAAGCAATAACTTTTGAATTTATTACTCAACCTTTTACAAGAGCACTCTCAGAAGTAAAAGATCTGCCAATAACAAAAGTTAAGCAACTTAATTTTCTTAAAGAAGAAATCAATATTAACACTATTGAAGAAAAATTAGAAAATCCCAAATTAAAAGAAAAAATAAAATTACTAACCAATCAATTTACTCTAAAAATTTGTGATGATCATCCAAATGCATTTTGGAATAGAAAAAAACATATTGTGAATCTTCCATATGAAGATGAATTTCATGAAAGTAAAATACCTACAAAAGCTAGGCTTTGTCAAATGAACTCTCAATATCTTGAATTATGTAAAAAGGAAATTGGTACCCTTTTACAAAAGAAGTTAATAAAACCTTCTAAATCACAATGGTCATGTACTGCTTTTTATGTTAATAAACATGCAAAGCAAGAAAGAGGTGTCCCCCGTCTTGTTATAAATTATAAGCCCTTAAATAAAGTTTTAAAATGGATTAGATATCCAATTCCTAATAAAAAAGATTTATTAGATAGGTTACATGAAACACTTATCTTTTCTAAGTTTGACTTAAAGTCAGGATATTGACAAATCCAAATTAGTGAGAATGATACTTATAAAACTGCTTTTAATGTCCCTTTTGGACAATATGAATGGAATGTTATGCCATTTGGGCTTAAAAATGCTCCCTCGTAATTTCAAAAAATTATGAATGACATTTATAATCCTTATAGTAATTTCATTATAGTCTATATTGATGATATCTTAGTATTTTCGAAAGATATTGAGACACATTTTAGACATCTTCAAATATTCGAGAAAATTATCATTAATAATGGTCTAGTAATTTCTAAATCAAAAATGATGCTTTTCCAAACAAATGTCAGATTTCTTGGTCATAATATTGAGAAAAGAAAAATAATACCTATTAATAGAAGTATAGAATTTTCTACAAAATTTTCGGATAAAATTTTAGATAAAACCCAATTACAAAGATTTTTGGGAAGTTTAAATTATATTTCCCCATTTTATAAAAATCTTTCTCAAGATACTGCTATCTTATATGATAGACTAAAGAAAGTTCCATGTCCTTGGACTGATAATCATACTGAAACAGTCCAGAAAATTAAACAAAGAGTTAAAAGTATCCCTTGTTTAACATTGGCAAATCCTAATTGGAAAAAGATTATAGAAACAGATGTCCCTGATATAGGATACGGAGGAATTTTAAAACAAATTGATGAAAATAAACAAGAATATTTGATTAGGTTCCATTCAGGGAAATGGAACAACACACAAAGGAATTACGCAACTGTTGCTAAAGAAATTCTCGCAATTATTAAGTGTGTTTTAAAATTTCAAGAATATTTATACAATCAACATTTTATTATTAAAACAGATTGTCAAGCTGCCAAATTTATGTTTAATAAAGATTTCAAGCATGATGTGTCAAAACAAATGTTTGCCAGATGGCAAGCTCACTTGGCTCCTTTTGATTTTGAAATACTATATAAAAAAGAGGAGGATAATAGTCTCCCTGATTATCTAACTCGTGAATTTTTATAGAAAATGACTAAATGATTCATAATAATAATAATAATAATAGATGGTAAAGAAACATAAATCTATTTATTTCCTTTCTAAAATAGCAATTGATGGGTAATTAATATCATAAACATTTTAAGTAATGTGGTTTTCTAAATTTAAAACAAAAGTCATTATGGTTGAATTGGCAAACCTGATGGCATCATAACCGAGAGGTCATGAGTTCAATTCCCACCTCTAGCTTTTTTTTATTAAAAGATGATTTAGTGACTTATATACATGCTTAAGTGGACACTCCACATCATCAGATAAGTTGCTACGTGGCTGATGACTTGTCACTTGAATCATTCTCGTGATGCCACATAAGAAAAAGCTGACGTGGCGGGCTCAGAGAGCGCCACGTGAGCGCTGTCTGATAGCCTTTTATATATATAGAGATAAAGATAAATATATTAAAAAGTTATTTTGAGAACCATTTTTTTTGCGAGAACCTTTGAGAACTTTTCAAATCAAACCCAACCGATAATTATTCTCTACATGAAAATTATTTTTTGATTGTTTTTTGAATAACTTATGTGTAATTTTGAAGTTTATAATTGTGTGGAGGCATGGATTATCATCCGTTATACAATTATGTGGAGATTTGGATTCTTGATCACATGTGCACGAATATTACTATGATTACATGTGATCGACTTGCATACATGTGATCATAGCAATATTCGTGCACATGTGATCAAGAATCAAAATCTTCACATAATTGTATAACGGATGATAATCCATGCTCCACACAATTATAAACTTCAAAATTACACATAAGTTATTCAGAAAACAATCAAAAAAACAGATTTCATGTAAAGAACAATCAACGGTTGGGCTTGATTTGAAAAGTTCTCAAAGGTTATCGCAAAAAAAAGGTTCTCAAAATAACTTTACCATATATATATATATAGGGATGAGTTATTTTGAAAACCACTAAAAAAAAAGAACGCGAGAACCAATCTCAGCCTTCCATTCATCAAGATCAGGAAGGGCATGTTTATCATTATTAAAAAAGTTGTCCAGCACTCTCTTTCTCTCTCCTCTTTCTCTCTCCTCTTATTAAATCAAAAAATATCTAAATCATTAAAAAACTTTTATCTCACAAACCGTACATCGTTAGACGGAAAAAAAAGCATGGGTAGTCTTGAAATTTCGTCCTCTTTCATTAGAGATGCGATTCGATATACTTTTGGCGACTTTTTAAATTTAGTTTTTTTTCCATCACGTTCATCCTACACATGTGTAAGTACAACCTACACATGTGTAAGAAAGACCTGAAAGTAGTGAGTTGTATAACCTGCCCATGCGTAAGTACAACCTGCCCATGAGTAAGTACAACCTACACATGGGTAAGTTACTTATAAAGTTAAAAAATGATGAGGACGCATTGTAAAACCCTAAATGCTAAACCCTAAAGCTTAATTTCTAATCCGAGGGGGAAACTACTTTCTAAAAACCCTAAAAAATCTAAACCTTAAATGCTAAACCCTAAAAACCTAAAACGGATGAGGGTTCCCGCTCTAGGGTTTAGGGTTTGAAGCCCGAGGGTTAGCCAGGCTAACCCTCGGGCTTCAAACCCTAAACCCTAGAGCGGGAACACGGTACACTTTAGGGTTTAGGGTTTGAATTTGTAGGGTTAGCCTGCCTAACGGCTAACCCTACCACTTCAAACCCTAAACCCTAAAGCTTAATTGCTAATCCGAGAGGGACGCTACATTCTAAAAACCCTGGAAAATCTAAACCCTGGAAAATCTAAACCCTAAATGCTAAACCCTAAAAACCTAAAAAGGATGAGGGTTCACACTCTAGGGTTTAGGGTTTGAAGCCCGACGGTTACGGCTAACCCTCGACCTTCAAACCCTAAACCCTAGAGCGGGATGTATTAGGGGTAAGTACAACTTACACATGTGTAAGATGAATGTGATGGAAAAAAAAACCAAATTTAAAAAGTCGTCAAAAGTATATCGAATTGCATCTCTAATGAAAGAGGATGAAATTCTAAGACTACCCATGCTTTTCTTTTCGTCTAACGATTTACGGTTTGTGAGATAAAAGTTTTTTAGTGAATTAAATAAAATTCTATTAAAGTAAGAGAAAGAAAAAAAGGAACTGACGAAAATACCACTCTAGTGTTAAGAGGGGTTTTTTATTTTTAATCTTGTCCATCCATTTTCTTTGATCCAAAGGTGTAGAGGAGTTCTTGGGTTTTTTTTTTAAGAGTTATCAAATAACCCCTCCTATACATATATATATATATATATATATATATATGGGTGAGTTATTTTGAGAACCACTAAAAAAAGAACGCGAGAACCAATCTCAGCCCTCCATTCATCAAGATCAGGAAGGGTATATTTGTCATTATCAAAAAAATTGTCCAACACTCTCTTTCTCTCTCCTCTTATTAAATCTAAAAATATCTAAATCATTAAAAAACTTTTATCTCACAAACCATACATCGTTAGACGGAAAAAAAACATGGGTAGTCTTGAAATTTCGTCCTCTTTCATTAGAGATGCGATTCGATATACTTTTGACGATTTTTTTTCATCATGTTCATCCTACACGTGTAAGTACAACCTACACATGTGTAGGAAAGACCTGAAACTGGTGAGTTGTATAACCTGCCCATGGGTAAGTACAAATTACACATGGTAAGTTACTTATAAAGTTCAAAAATGATGAGGACGCATTGTAAAACCCTAAATACTAAACCCTAAAACTTAATTTCTAATCTGAGGGGGAGACTACTTTTTAAAAACCCAAAAAAATTTAAACCCTAAAACCTAAAACGGATGAGGGTTCCCACTCTAGGGTTTAGGGTTTGAAGCCCGAGTGTTAGCCTATCGGCTAACCCTCGACCTTCAAACCCTAAACCCTAGAGCGGGTACACGGTACGCTTTAGGGTTTAGGGTTTGAAGTGGCTAACCCTACAACTTCAAACCCTAAACCCTAAAGCTTAATTGCTAATCCGAGGGGAAAGCTACATTCTAAAAACCCTGGAAAATCTAAACCCTAAATGCTAAACCCTAAAAACCTAAAAAGGATGAGGGTTCCCACTCCAGGGTTTAGAGTTTGAAGCGCGAGGGTTAGCCGAGGCTAACCCTCGACCTTCAAACCCTAAACCCTAGAGCGGGACGTATTAGGGTAAGTACAACTTGCCCATGGGTAAGTACAACTTACACATGTGTAAGATGAACGTGATAAAAAAAAACTAAATTTAAAAAGTCGTCAAAAGTATATCGAATCGCATCTCTAAGGAAAGAGGACGAAATTCTAAGACTACCCACGCTTTTCTTTTCGTCTAACGATTTACGGTTTGTGAGATAAAAGTTTTTAAGTGAATTAGATAGAATTCTATTAAAGTAAGAGAGAGAGAAAAAAGGAGCTGACGAAAATACCACTCTAGTGTTGAGAGGGGTTTTTTATTTTTAATCTTGTCCATCCATTTTCTTTGATCCAAAGGTGTAGAGGAGTTCTTGGGTTTTTTTTTTTTAAGAGTTATCAAATAACCCCTCCTATACATATATATATATATATATATATATATATATCATCTATTTATCTATCATCTATTTATCTATCTAAACAGAAATTTCAAGTAGTGATACTACTATAGCTACTATTATTATTATTATATTATATGAGAGAATATATCGCATGTTGTGACGGTGAAATGGCATGAGTGATACGTTATAAAGTATGTAGGTCATAGGAGGTGATAGGTCATAGAGTGTGATATCCAAATGCCTTGGCCGTACGGGTTCTGCCTTCGGATTTAAGAAATCGTCGAAAGTATATCGAATGACCTCTCTAATGAAAGAGCATGAAATTTTAAGAACACCCATATAATTTTTATTATTTATCGGTACAGTTTTTGAGATAAAAGATTATAAACGAATTAAAAGATTAAAATGATTTATGGATGAGAGAGAAAAAAATAAGTGGTTGAAATTTGAGGAGGGAGGTGAAAATAAGTGACTGATATTTCCTCTGTTGAAGAGTTCAAAAATTTTAGTGGAAACAAATGATTTATAATGTAGTAGAGATAGAGATTATTATCAGGATTAATATCCTTTAAATTTATTTACAACTTTATTAGTAAAGTTAATGATTTTAACATTTTGGTTAAATTCAAGGGTTAAGATTTAATTATGAGTTTTTAATGTTGATCTCTAATTTCAATCTAAAAGTCAAGATGAATCCAACTTTACTAATAAAATTGAAAAGAACAACTTTAGATGATCTTCATCCTTAGTATCAACGCGTTACAATGGGGCTTAATTAAAGGGGTGTTTCATTTACCTTGAATGGAATGGTTCAGGATTAAGTGCCAAATCCATCAGTATTCTATTTGTTTGGTTCAGCATCAAGTATAATAGAGCGTTGCAATGGGCCTTAGATAGTGTTTATTTAATCTTTTAATTGAAAAGTCGTGACTTAATCAATATTTTTAATTCATTAAATCATCGAAACTGTTTGTTTTTTCTTAATTGATAACAAAAAATAATAGTATTTACTTAATTCGTACAAACAATATTTATCCATCCAATCGTTTTATAAACTTAATCACTTAATTGTTAAAAAAATAAACAGACCCATAGTTAACTATTCATAGACTTTTCATATCGTACAATAATCATGATAACAAAATTCGAAAAAACGCGGGGTATAGGTGGACCAATAGAAAGAAAACACAAAAACAAAAAAAACTATGTAGGAAACCAAGAAAAACCGAACAAAAAATAACCTTAACGGAATCCGATATGGCAAAATCTGGGGAAAACGCGGGATACAGACGAGACGAATAGAACAACACCACGTGGCACGTGGCACTGTTCATAAGCCTCGCCATTAATGATATAGTAATGGTAATAACTATAGTCAAAATTTTGATATCAAAGTATATATCATCATCAAAAAATTAAAATTATAAAAGTTTGAAATGCAAAAATGACCTGTGTTGAAATGTTCTGGAAAATTTAAAGTCTAAAAAGAAAATGTCATGTGTTAAGTTTTTTAATTGTAAGGTCCACCAATCAAAACAAACTACATTTGACTCGTTAATATATAACATAATTATATATCCCTTACTAATTGTAAACGAAATGAATAATTAACCACCCAAATAGGCTCATAGAATGCTTGTCCGGCGGCTTTCAATTCTCCCAAGTTGCATCCTCTTTTATCGTTCGGATTTTTCCACGTCGTAACTCATTTTGGTTATTCTTTTTGGTTTCTTGCACAATTTATTTCCTTCTTTGTCTTTGTCTTTTATTATTTCTGGTCACACTTTTTGAATTTTAATATAGTTTAAGGAAAGAGTTAATATAGTTTGAAGTTTCTAAATCTTAGAAAATGGTAAATACAAAAATGTGGAAAACAATAATAATAATGTTTTCTATTTCCAATTGGAAAGTAGAGAACAATGTGTTTTGAAAAAGGTGTTTTCTGAACTAGAAGAGCATAAATTGTGAATAGTTGTTGATCATTGCTAGCAAACTTATCTATCGATAGTAACCGGTGTATAATAACTTCAACATTTTCAAGTTAATATAAAATCATACAACGGGTTTTGTTTATAATTTATAATAATCTTATAACACCAACATGAAGTGATAAAGTTCATATAGACTTTTAACACTTGATGAAACATGAGATTACACCAAAAGTAGCATGTTTTCTAAACCTGTAACTATATGCTATTATGCTCTATCACAAAGGAGGTGGGTACACCCTGATGGTTACCTTAGTTGTGGAGAGAATTGTTTGTTCTTCTTCTTTTTTCTTTTTTCTTTTTTCAAAAACAATATATTCTCCACCCTATAAAATCATGTATTCATAAAATTATTGTACAATGTAAGCTTTCACCTAGAACCACTCACCTCGGTATAAGCTTTCGTCATTATATATATATGGCCATAGCTAAGAGAAAAAATAAGTCTATCATTTGATCTTGACCACTCAAATTAAAGTTCCAATTAATCTCAACTTTTGAAACTAAAAGTCAAACATAAATATTTTAAACATAGTAACTCTTTTATGTATTTATTATACTTTCTTTAATCATGGTAATTTTTTTTAAAAATTGTTGTAATGGACACCAATTTGAGACTTATATTTAACTACTTTTTAATTTAATTGCCAGCACACGAAGTAACACATTTATAGACTAAAGTACTAAACAATATTTAAAATATGAACTTAACAAATAGTATATAAGAAGTGTGGCTTACAGATTTTCTAAATAAAAATAGAAAAAAACATTACCATTTAATTAAGAGATCACATGTCAAAAGTAAATATTTAAAATTGTTTGAATTCTACTGTGATAAATTATAACATAAAAGTTTAATTAAGAGTTTATATGTCAAGTAAAAATATTAAAAATGTTACTTTCTTGAATCTAAATAGAAAGTCATAAAAAATAATAATTATTTGAGTTTACATTTTAAAGCTTTCTATACAATGATATTTTTTTTTTTGTCATTTTATGTCATGTTTATATCAAAACAAACATATTAGTTCAGTACTATATACGGTAACTGGGTAATGGTAACCAACTTTTTCAATCATCCATTTTGAATTTTGATTGTTATTTAATAGTGGAATGTTTAAAAGAGAAATGGTTAGGTTGAATAATTATATACAGATGATCAGTGGCGAAGCTTGAAAATTTTCAGTGGGGGTTGGGATCTAATTTTCTTTTTTCCCCTAACGCTAAAATGGGGGTTGAAACCGAGTATATCGGAATTTTTCTACACAAAAACAATATACACCCTACATCGCAAAAACATTGAGGAGGGGACTTAAAAGCTACGCCCTTGATACATATAGTATAAATATTATAGCTATAAGGTAGAGACTTAATATGGTATAATGACTATACTTAACGGTTTAAAACTAAGACCAATCATATACTTTGTAATAGGCCTATTAATCGGGTTGATCTGCATACGGTTGACGGATTGAAACTTTATGACCCCAACTTAACCTAATAAAAGTTTGAATAGAGTAACTTCAACTCGAATCTGAGTCAGGATCTACCTAAACGATCTGATTGATATGTTGATTTTAGGTGGGTTGGTGGGTTGATTTCAGGTTACATGGGTTAGTAAAGGTATGTAGCAAGTTAAATGGGTTGGCGGTTTGATCCCAGGTCATGTGCGTTGGTGGGTTGACAGGTAAATTCCAAGTCAAATGGGTTGTATGATAAAATGAGTTGGTGGGTCGACCTTATTATTTACATCTAAATATTTTTGGGTTGGCATGTTGAATTATTAACCCCAAAAGTCAACCTGACCCTAACCCAAAAAAATCAAGCTCAAGTCAGTTTTACAACCCTAACCCAATTTTGCGAATCGGTTTCAAGTCAAAACTCAGGTAAGATCGAGTATTGACAATTTTAATATATATCAAGATGATTAAATTTGGGTAACTCTTTAAGGAGGATCTGGTTAGAACAATTAAATTTAAATCAATTTGTAGATTTTACAATGCATCTTATACCAATGCAGACTTTAATGTAAGATTATCTGTTTAAGTTTTTATGAGATAAAGTTGATCGTGTTTTGTATACTTATCAATATACTTTGTTGTTTCTCCCAGTCAATAACCGGGTATAGATCTAGTTTCATTAGGTTTAGGCTGTTAACGCAGAACCACCCAGGATAAATAACATAACTTTTTTTCCATAAAAAATATATATAACGACAAACACATACAACACAAAAAAAAAAAAATCCACATTGAGCGCCAGCATTTAAGTTTTGAACTTAGAAGGAAGAATGTCAAAGTGGAAAGAGGTATGGTAGTTGGTGCAACAAAGAACATCTACATCAACTTCGGAGTCCGAAAATAACTTCCATACTTTTGATCTAAACGATGCCAAACTATTTTAAGTGCATGTATAAAGATAAATTGCCATGGAGAATCACATGTTACATCAGTGATTGGATAGGATCTAGTCGAGCCAGAGGAACACAAATGAGAGGATTAGCTCTAAAAAGAGTGAGGTTTAGTCCCTCTTCCATATCAACACTTTGTAAATCTCCGTCTTTCCCATCCTTCCATTTGAAACATTGAATCATAGCGCCGAGCATTGCTGGTACCATCTGCATCACTAGTGATGTTGGAGGGCACATCCTCCTCCCACTACCAAATGGTAACATCTGATAGTATTGTCCTCTCACATCCAACGGTGTCTCTAAGAATCTTTCCGGCTGGAATTCAAGCGGGTTATCCCAATAACTTGGGTCTCTCCCAATGGCCCATACAGAAGTCTTAGCAGGAATCTGGTAACGTGTCACGGTACAATCTTTTGTTGATTGTCTCGGAATCAACGACGCAGGTGGGTAAAGACGTAATGTTTCCTTGACGATTGCTTGCAGGTATGAAATTGAAGGGTTGGTATTTCTGATTCTTGTAAAAGTATTTTTTTTCCAATAACATGATCGATTTCATTAATTGCTTTTTTCATGATATTCGGATGATTTATGAGTTCTGCTAAAGCCCATTCAATTGTAACCGCTGTAGGATCTGTTCCTGCAGTGAACATATTCTAAAGGGCAAAAAAAATATATAGATTAGTTACAATATGCACATTCAAGCAACATTTTATATATGTATATTTATAGGAAAAGGTTCATGTGAGAACCATTTGAATTGAAAGAACCATGAGAACCTTTATATTATAATTTGATGTTCATATGTGAATGACATATGTGAACAATTTATTTTGAAGTGCAAAAAAATATAATAGATTAGTTACAATATGTACATACAAGCAACAATTTATATATGTATATATATAGGAAAAGGTTCATGTGAGAACCATTTGAATTGAAGAATCATGAAAACTTTTAAATTATAACTTGAAGTTCATATGTGAATGATATATGTAAACAATTTCATGCACGTAAGAACGTATCAAGTTATACATAATATTATTTATTTTTCACATGTGAATAGTTATCATATGAACCTTACGCTATATATATATATATATATGGTGATAAATTATGTTATAGTGTTACTTACTAAGATGAGGGCTTTGATATTTTCTCTGCCCAACTCAATCTCCATGCTTCCATCTTCTTGAATATCGAGTAAAATGTGGAGCAAGTCCTTCCCATGTGATCTAGTCTCTTTCTGTCTTGCCTCTTCATGCTCTTTAATGATTCTTTCTACCAATTCATCATCTCTTTCTCAAATATCTTTCAACTTTGTACCGAATCCTTGCAAGTCTAGATTCTTACGAAATGATAGATAGTCTGAGATGTTAAACTTACCTGCTATCTTAGTTATTTCTGCAACCAAATTCTTGACATTCTTTGTCTCACTATCTTTGTCGGAACACCGTTCATTCATAAGCATTCTTGAGATCATGTTGTTAGATGTCTTCATAAGTTCCCCGCTTACATCAAACGTTTTCCCCTCTCTAGCCATATTAGCTAAGGATACCATAAAAAGATTAATCTCATCTTGCCTAACAAAAAGGAGCAAGTCAAGTGTTCCACGATTTAGGAGCCGTGACATAACTATCTTATTCATAAACTTCCAATACGACCCATAAGGAATAAACGCAAAGTCTTTCTTTCCATACGTTAGGTAATCTAAGGCTGCGTTTTGTGGTCGATCTAAATTGAAACTTTCATAGGTTTTAAGGAATTCTTTAGCAGTTTCGGGTGAAGAAACTACAACACAAGGTACATTGCCCATAAGTACCCGAATAACTCGCCCATATTGAAGAGAAAGCTTGTGAAAAACTTGGTGAGGGGTAGGAACAAGGAGATGGAGATGTCCAATGATGGGAAGTGCAAAGGGGCTTGGCGGAAGACGAAATTTATTAGCACCAGTCGATTTGAACAACACCATGATCAAGATAGTTGAGATCAGGCATATTGAAAACATGATAAAGTAGCTTTGGAAAACCATCGTTAGGCGAACTTTAAAAAATTTATGCTGTGACTCACAGAGTTTAAACATATATGCTTTCAGTGTATACATATATATATACACAACTATATATAATGAAATATCGTTACAGGAGAATCAAAGCAACCACAAAAGATAGATTCCAATGTTCATTAAAAGACAAATCTTAAATGTATATAAACTTCATACATTCAATTATTCAAAAGACCAAGAACTACGTGTGCATGGTGCATGTACATTATCAAAAAAGGACAAACCAATTCAACAACTTGTTCACCCAGCAACATATATGTGGTTAATTAGTATAAGAAAGATATCTCCAAATACACTTATATGGCATTTGGTTCACAAAGTTTGATGAAATCTGATAAAATTGGAATTAAATTTCATTCTTTAGTGTGTTTGGTTGTTCAAAAATAGAGTAATCTCATTTCGTTTGAATATAAATGTTCAATTATTTGATGGAATGTTCATTTTTTGGGGATGGGGAAGAAACTTCATCCATTCAGTCACTTGAATTTTCAAAGAATAAAAAACATTCCTTTCATAGATTCCATTATTTCAAAAAAATATTTGGTGAACCAAACGCGTCTTTAAATCCAACTTTGAATGTCTTTCATACAAATTATTCAATACCCAGCTTAAATTTGGACAATACACTGCTACACAAAACAGTTTTTTGGAGCTACCAAAATAGTTGATATTAACAATTAAATTGTCAATTTAAAAAAGCCACCGATCCAAAAAAATAATTGAATTTTTAGAGCAATTCCAAAAAGTTGATAAACCTTGACGAAGAAAATACAAAATTGATAAACTTTGATGCCGATTTAAGTGTGGAATCTTTAAGTTTCTTGAACATTAGTGGGCTTTACTATTATCTTTAAGCAAATGAAAAAGAAAATGATATATTTAAAAATGACTTAATGAAATAAAGAGAGAGCAACAAATAAATTATATAAATTATAGTTTATAGATACAGATAGTATAAAAAGTACTTACAAAATAGAGAAGTTTCTTTGTTTGATGAGGAGACTATCTATAATAGTATAAAAAGTACTTACAAAATAGAGAAGTTTCTTTGTTTGATGACTGAGACTATCTATAATGGGAGGCTATTAAGTGCCTTGAATTGTTTATGTATATTTTTGTTATTGAAGCTTGTCCAAAAAAACCAAAACTAAAGATTTTCTGGTGTATGTCCTTACTTAATGGCATGCCCTTTACTTGTCCAAACTAAAAATTTTTTGATGTGACTTTTTGGTGTATGTAAGGATGTTTGTATAGTTAAAGATAAAGTTAAAGGATTTAAATAATAAGGATTTGTAAGTATTTTAAAGTTATAAGGATATGAAGTGGCAGCTAAAGAAGACGTTCTTAGCATTGAAGATAGCCTAAAGCCTTTTCTTATCATGACAACGTCATATTTTGTTATTCACTGTCACATTAACTTTTCTCTTTTGAAATACTTAAGAACACCCCACTTCCCCTCCCTATCATCGACCCCGTCAAACCCACTTCCCCAGCTTTTTTATTATTTATATTATATTCTAAAACAAACTAAATATAATAGTCATTTTCATTAAAAAAAAATTATATACATAGAACTAAACATTACATTAAATAAAAAAACGTTAAGATAACAACTTCCATAGTCAAAAGAAAGATCATCGATCATATGTGTTGCACTGCTTTTGGTTATTCTTTGGCTGGTACAACATTATCGAATGATGGGCAATCATTTTTGGATACCAAATCTCATAAGTGTTTTGTTAGGTTTATATGGATACAATTTTTCACTCAACTAGAGAAGTTAAGGACCAAATGTTAGGAAATACTCCGTACTATGTAAAATAGACATTATTTTTATTCACCCATTTCGGGGTCTATAGAAGGTACTCTAACAAATAGTAGCTCTCAGATTACAAAGATTTGTTTTCAGTAAAAAGAATGAATAAATAGAAACAAAAGAGAAGAAATCAGTAACAAATAATTATCTTCATATAAAAAGTTAATTTAGCTAGAAAGAGTGCAGGGCTTAAAAATCCAGAACACATCCAACCCTTTTGAAGCTTCATTCTGCGGCGAAAGGGAAGCAGTTTGATTTGTAGTATTATTGCCTTTGACCTCCTTCTTCACATCTTTGCTGATATGTATTCCTTCAATTTCTTGAAGTATCCCTCTCTCCTATATACGATACAGGCGATATCAATGTCTTATAACAAACAAATCTAACTTTGAAGTAGTATATCAGTGACTTCATTTCTTAAGAACTTTACTTATCGAAATGTACCTGAGGCCTAAGACGGGAAGCCTTAGATGGGGTTGTTTTGGTAGCTGAAAAGCATTGAGGTGATGGAGGATTAGTTCGGATTTGCAACAGGCGATCCTCTTCTTTGCCCCTTATGTTTTTCATATTTAATGCAGTCGGCGTGTTCTCTGACTCACAATTCAACCTGCATACAAACATTCATACAAATTGAGTCCATTTACACCTTTGACCATTAAAATGAACCATACATGGATTTACATGAATATGTCACTGGTCATTGGGTTAACACTCTAAGATGAGAAATGGGTGCAATATAGAAAAAACTGTTGCAATGGAAACAGATAGAACGGGTTAAGCAGGCAAAAAGTCACCTGATATTCATTGAAAATGCATCAAACTCCTCCCTAAAAGTTATATTTCAAAAATGAGATTATTGTTATAGTGATTATATCGTTGATTTAACAAGAAGTCAAGTATACAGAATGTGGAAAAAAGATCACTCATATCAATTCGACATGTTACAAACTCGCCCAACCCGCCCAATTTGACAACTATACTGAATTTCAAACTTACTTTTTCTTTGTAAGTTTTTCCTTGGCATTGCTTTGCTTTAGAATCTCATCATATTTCTCTTTCTTTACTTCTAACAATGGCGTCCGCTCACTCTTAGATTCCTGCAACATTCCCATCTCCTGTTTCTTTGCTGCCACCTGATTCTTCTTTGGAGTCTCTTTCTCCCCACTATCCTTTGTTCTTATAGCCAATCGTTTCAACTCGTTGCAAAACTCACTTACCTGACTGAAAATATCTTTTCCTCCAAACAGATTGCGCGCCGACAATGTGCTTTTAAGAAGCCGTGGCGGTTCTTCCTTCTGTAACAAAACACTCTCTACTTGGTTCTTGTCCGAACTTGACTTGATCATTTCTTTCAATGATTTTGCTTTGTTTATAGGTGGGGTTGAGTAATTCGGGTTGTGATTCTCACTATCATACACATTTTTCGTACTTTTTGAGTTTTTGGTTGGTGGGAAACCTCTTTTCTTCAATGCTGCATCTCTATGGAACCAGAAGAAAATAAACAGTAACTTAGTGTTCAAAAACTATTTATTCAGATTTAGAAATTTTCAGTTTGTAAGTGATAATGTAGTTATACCTGGAATTTCGTTCACTCAATCGAGAGACTGCAGAAACACTAGCTGATCTCTGAAGCTGCATAAAACGAAAAACATAGATAAAAACATTTCAGGACAATACTTAAACTCTTAAAGAACTTAAAGTCCTTAAATTATTCAAATTAAAACTGAATATCACTTATTTAGCATAGCGCCTAATGCAAAAGGGATGAAATTTGTATACAACAAACCAATACTCTCTTTTTTTGGTAACAATATTTGTTAATCTTCATTAATCAATCTCACACACACATACACAAATCCACCCCAATTAGCATTTGTTGCCCAAAGTCACCAAAGTCAACTGACCCAAGTGTGAGACGTCGAGCCAAGATCCGCCCGACGCGTTTCCACAAACCCCACACCCGGTACCCTTACATAAGTTATCTAGCTTTATAGCTTTACTAGATAAGTTATCTACTTAAATTTTTTTTACCAAAAGCGAGTCAGCTCTTGAAATTTGTCTGCTTGCAAGCGAGTAGGAGCCCACTGACAGTTATCTAGTCTCATAATACTGTTGAGTCACTATGATTTAACGAAAGTTTCTACTACATCCACAATGTTTTTCCTAACTTTACGAGTCACGACATCATATGAAGTTATGAACAAAACGCCACCTCAGCTCAAACCATTGAATTAATTAACAGTTAAAACGCATGTCAGTGGACTAAATCTAAACACACATTAATATTATAGGGACCACTAAAAAAAGTTAGACTAGTAAAAGTTGAGAAGAAAAACCTTGGCAGAATCAGGAGTCCTTTGTGTAAAGAAATCTTCTACTGTCTTTGGATGATTACAATCTGCAAACCACAAAAAACATATCAATCAACAAAACCCGAAAACAACAACCGATTTTTACAAGTACGGTCAGGTCCGACCCTCCCAAACTTTTCATTTTCTATTGAATTTGGGCCCAAAAAAATTGGCCAAATTTCACCATTGATTACAAAAAATAAAAAAGAAAAATCACCAGGACGACAAAACCAAGCTTCATCGTCAACAACGCCGGGTGGATTGGAGAAATCAATCCATTGAGGAGCGTTTATGTCTTCATAAAGTACATCCTTTTCAAACTTCGAATCTTTCCAATCGATAATCGCGACATCCATTTTATGCAAAATGTATTATGATTGAATTAAATGGAAGACAAAAATAAGAGACGGAAAGAAGAAGAAGAAGGTGTTGTGATCTGATCAGTGAAGTGAAAAAGACACCTGATGAACAAAAAACAATAGGGGGTTTAACGTTACTGTTTTTCGACCGTTGGAAAGATGTTATTTTCAAGGATGTACAGTTTTAGTCCCTGTAGTTCATATGGGTGTGTGGATTTAGTCCACCGACATGTGTTTCTAATAATAAATTAATATATTTAACGGTTTGAGGTGAGGTGGCATTTTTGTTCATAACTTCATATGTGGATGTCCGTGACTCGTGAAATATATTACGCGTAGTTAGAAAAATGTCATTGTAGTAGAAAGTAGAAACTTTTTTTTAGATTTTTTTTTAAAATTAGTGTGGTAGAAAAACTTATTTATTAAATTGGTATGGTTTAAAAAATATTTACCATTTTAGTATAAAACATAATTAAACATTATATTTATAATATATAAAAACAAGAAAAAGAATTAGTTATTATCTGTTTTTCCATTATCATGTTCCAGTATTGAGCGGACAATGATAATGATATAGTTGATCTCTAAATCTAATATAAGACGTTAAATATGATGATGGGTTGATGACATGTAAACTTAAAATATAGCAGAAAAATCAAATCAAATTTATGGATTTTTAACTTAAGCATATTAATTAACTCGTCTTTCATTTATATAAGGCCATATAATGATGAATTTAAATAGTAAATGTACTTATTAAGCAGAGTACTTGTACCACAAAGTGATGAAAAATCTGAGCATGCAGAAAGTATTAAAGTTTGTTTGCTTATATTGAGCAGATTTAAGATGAAAATTAAGAAAAAATAAATTTCATATCAATATATAGAGAAAAATAATTAATTTGTAATAACAATACATACCAAGAATCAGAACTATGACAACTTAAGGAAGTTAGTTTAAAAATACTCTTTACTTAATTAAAAATGATAGTCCTCATTCAATGTTGTGATATATTAATACTTTGATCTGATGATGTTTCAATATATTCCGTACTTGAAATCATATGAGGAATATGAGGAATTTTATTAAATTTTAAATATTAAATTGAAAAAAGGAACGTAAATGTTATCTAAAAAGAAAACATAGGTCAGCAAAGTGATCCAATGATCACAATTTAATTTTCTTTTTCATCCAAAGGTTGTAACTTTTTTAGAAATAAATTTAAGTGGTTGTTTAATAGTTATTGGGAGATATAATGTTTAATTAGATTTTATACTAAAATGATAAATATTTTCAAAACCATACCAGTTTGGTAAATAAGTTTTCCTATTACACCTATTTGGAAAAAAAAAACTTTTTTTAAGTGGCGAGTATAAATAATTTTTGACTAAATTCTAACGGGTGTTAAATGAAAGTTAGAATGACTTTATTTTTATTTAAGTTTATTTTATACATGATCACATATATAAATGTAAATAAAAATAAAATAAAATAAATTGGATGGAACCCCTTGATCTTGTGTACCATTTGGTACCCACTAATTTACCAGTCAGACTAGTATCCAGGTGAATTTCAACCACTGAATAATCCACTGATTATCTCAAGTTTGCCTTTGAAAATACTCGAACCCAAAACTTCCCCTAGAAAGCGACGTCTGGTGGCCACTGAGTTATAACCTAATGGTTATATAAATGTAAATATATAATATATAATTTGTTAATATATAGTTTGAGTTAATTTATTTTATGACAATTAATGAATATGCTAGGTAAGTTTACACTTTCATTCGTTTATGTTGCTTCTTGTTTGTTGCCACGAAGGTTTTAATTCTGAAAGATTAGGGTTCAAGTCTTAACAAGTATTGTTGTGTTTGGACAGAGGGATTGATGGACTTTTCCTCAAATCACAGGATTAACGGGCTTTGCTCTTTTCTGGTAGGGTTGGGCCATCTGGCGATAACTCTTAGCCATCGAGTTACCAAGAATGAAATTAGGCCATTCGGGCTATATAATTTGTAGTTGACTATATATAAAAAAAGTTATTGTTAAAAAATTGTACGGAGTAATATATTTTTTCATTCCTATTTAAATTTCACTATGTATATCAGAAATTAACCAAGATAGATCCTTTTCCTAAAATTTATAAGTTTTTATTCAAACATAGCGTATTTTTGGTGGGATTTAATTAAGAGAAAATATTAAATGCTATTAATAGCATCAATTCTCTTCTCATAAATATCTTCTTTTTGTCATATATTAAATCAATAATCATCTTTCTGAATGTGAGGACAATCTAATTGCTGTAAAAGCATATTAGACATCCCCTCTAATTAGATAAAATAAATAGATAAAATAAATAAATAAACCCTCGATAAACATTCTTCCTTATTCAATCCCCAAGAAGACTACGCCCTTTTGCTCTTAAAATTGTCCCCCAAGCAGCATGGTCGGATCAATGGTGAGGTCATGGGTTCGATCCTCATCCCATGTAAAGGTTGGAGGGCCTTTTCTACCACTTAGGTAGAAACTGGAAGCAACCAAACTACTTTGATAGAGGTAAGGTCTGCTTACATCTTAACCTCCCCCATACACCGTCGAGGTATTGAGGCTCAAAACCCGCGAAAGGCGACACTGAGCAGCTACTTACTTACTTACCTCACCACCCATGCCGCCATGCGAAAGACTCACCTTCAATTCCCATAAAAAGTTCTTCAGCATTTTTGTTGGGGTCATCCACCCCTCCACAGTTTTGGTCGCACTAATCTGTTTTCTGATTTTCGATTTATCACTGTAGGTTCTTTTTCCCCCTTTCTTTTTAATTTTTTAAATAAATTTTTTTTTTATATTTTAGTACGATTATGCTGGTACTTCGTGTACCCGTGTCGATTTGCTAGTCCTAATCAGTTGTAACCCAGAACATATTTGTTGTCCATATGTGTACATGTTTCCAAAACCCTTAGCTCGCTCTATTTTCAGCATTATGACCTCGACCGCTTTACTAATTACATTCCTCTCAGTAATATGACCGACTGCGCCTTTATGATTGGATTCCGTGCTTTTTACTCGTTAGTAAATTTATATAAATGGTGTGTAGCTTTAACTTTTGCGGAATCGGTTGTAACTTTATTCTTTTTTATGCTTGACTATTTGATTACATGTTTGACTCATAAATAGAAGATTAGGAGTAACTCTGGTTTTTTCTTTGGTCAAAATAATGGCTAAGGCAATTTACATGTATAGTTTGATGAATAATGTCAACGACAAGTTTGAAACATGAAACCACAGCCGCATATGACAACTGATATTGATAGGGGTGTATTATTTTAAGACCAATCTTAGATTAGGATTTAGGACCATGAGGACCAAATCCCAACCATTCATTTTTCACTCTCTCCTCAATCTCGAACTCTGTTTTCCAGAATCCGGCAACATCTCCGGTGACGGCGACGACATCTCCGGCGACATTTCCGACGAGAATCAGTTTCGTTTTCCGGTGGATACGGTATGGGCGTTGCCCTCATCCGTTCTAAAGGGGTTGTCACCGGACGCATATGAGAATCGTATGAATTTGATGGCGGGCGGCGATCCAAAGATGGTGGCGGTTTGATACGGTAAAAGCGTAGCCCTTGCTGCCAGCGCCGTTGCTGGGGTGGTCAGAGATGATGGTGGTGGCGGTGGTTGTTTCACCGGAGAAGAAAGGAGGAGGAGGAGGTGGCCGAAGATGATGGTGGTGGCCGGAGAGGAAGGAGGGGTGAAATGAGTGGTTGAGATTTGAGAAGAGAGAGAAAAATGAATGTTTTCCTAAGGATCGTAATTTAAGATTAGTCCTAATTTAACTTTCCCCTAATCTGATAAATATTTTCAAATGACCAATTTGAGAGATGAAACTACAACCGTCTATGGCAATTGATATTGATCTATATAGTAAAGTAATAATTTGTCTTATAGTAAGTTCTTCTGATGTAAATACGACAATCCAATTACTTAAGTTCGTGGCCCGACAAATACAATTAATGAAATTTGGGAATTTCGTGTATATCTTCTGAGTCTATAAGGCCAAACGGATTACCCCCTTTCTGATTTTCACTTTTTGTCTCTTAAATGTCCATCCCATTCCTCATCTCCCACACATTTTTTAAATTTAAAAACACATTTTTTAAATTTAAAAAATAAGGAAATAGAGAGAGCATGCAAGATGGTGCATGTGACCTCCTTCACCCATTCACTCCCATCCCTTGAGATACCAGATGGAGGGGACGGTGTTCCCCCGAGGTACTTCTTAATATTGCCTCTCTCCCCAAACACTCCATGTGATCTAGAGAAAAGATAAAGTGATTAGAATTTAGAAAAAGAAGGGCTTCACTTCTTTTTTTTTTTCTCTTCAAATTATTTCAAAAAAAAAATGAGATAATTGATCTTAAGCTAAATTACTAAATTTTTTATTCATATCATTATTTCACTTTCTTCCTTACTAAAATTAAAAAAAGACAAAAAGTTATAACATACCTTTATTTGCTTTAAGAATAAAATAAAACAAGAACATAGTGTAAAGATGTTTCCTTTCTTCACAACTTCACAATATTCGCATTATATGCCCTAAATAAGCATTATTCCGTTCACGCTTGGTTCTTGTATGCATACCGACTATTTTATTTAATAAGTAGAAATTGCTCTATATGTTTTTAATTTGTATTGATGTTTTTTTCCCCTTTGTATCCAAATATAATTGTTTCACCTTGTCTCTTCCAATTTGTGTCTATTATGTAAGCTTGATCATCGCTTTCTACTTTATTTATTACTTAGTTATAGGAACTAAGTAAAGTCATATCATCTACATACATTCGCATTGTGTATCTGATTTAACAATTGGTCGTCTGTACACAGGTAAACCATGGGACTAGCAGCTCTTCACCAGAGATAATTGCCATAATTAAAGGTCACCCTTTATATCCTGTTTTATCGGCCAATGTCACTGTCCCCGACGTTCATATTACTCAAATGTGGAGTTCCCTTACTTTTACCAGGGAAACCCCTACTGATGAAGGTTTCTTTCAGTTTACACTCTTACCGGGTGACATCTTCAGTTTCCGATTTGACCTGAACTTGTTTAGACGCACACTTAATTTTCCTTTAGAAAATGCGTATCCATACAAAAATGATTTTGATGCCAACCCTGATGAGAAAATAATGATTGATGCTGTCACTGCACTTGGATACGAGGGTCGTATGAAAAATGCATAATGGTTTCATCAAAAGTTTCTTTCTCGTCGATGGGCCTCACTTTATGTTATCTTAAACCGTTGTCTAACTCCATCATCTCGTACTAGGCATGAATCCATTGCCTCTTTTATCCTGAAAACCTTTTATGGTGTTGCATACCACAAACATTTTGATTATGCACGTATTATTTGGGACCAACTCATCACTGTTTTGAGACTGAAAGCCAGATATGAGAAATGCTTAACCATTTCCTAAAAACCAAACCCGAAATCCCTGCTCATGATGATCAATTCATAACCTACGACACCCCCCCCCCCCCATGAAATACCTTCGCAACAGCGATGGTTCTGAAATAGCACCAGCACCTATTCCCAACTATCTACTTGAGCTTGCTGATCAACAAGATCCTGCCATCAAGAAATATAGAGAGTTAGCCCTCGCTATGGGGTATTTACAACTAGAGGGTCCTAACCCAAGCGAGCATAGGGAACCCAGTGAGGGGTCTAGTATGTCAGGGTCCAAACAAAAAAATAATGAGGGGAAAACAAATGAGGGTGGTTTAAGTGTACAAGCTACTGAAGAAAGGAGACAAAAACGCCGACATGATTCCTTATTAGCAAGTCAAGCACAAGAACCGACTACACCGACTGTTATTCCAACACCCGAACCTAGACATTGTTCACCACAAATTACACCGACTGACACCTCAACTCCCGAAACATCAACACAACTCACTGACACTTCCACATCAACACCCTCAGTTGACTGCTCCAAAAGTGTTGGCGGTAACAAAGGGAAGAAATTGTTGGAATAAACATGATTCGATTCGAGTGATAAAACATCCCCAATCGTCATGTGGAACTTATAAGAACATTAAAGCATAATTGCTATTCATTTCGGGTTCCCATAACAAGGTGATTGAGTAATAATGGGATGAGAAATTCGTCCAGAACATGATGAACGAATTTAGAGAGAGGAGGCACACGAAAATTAGGGTATAAGGTGTGTGTGTATTAACCTTAACTTAGGATTAATGACTCTCTATATATAAGGAGAGTATTTACACTTTAGACCCCTTTGGTGTTTAATGTGTGCATCATTAGTCCTCTTAGTTACAATCACCTAATGGGAAACCCTATGCTACGTCTCTAAGAGTAAATATGCCCATTTTATATTTACTAGACATAGAGATTTCAGTTATCGTCAATTATCATATCAGGAATGATAGATAATCAGTGACGGTCACACTAATGTGGTTCCAACATTCTCCCACTTGACCAAGCGATCATTTATCTATGAGTATTCAAATAAGTTCCGGAATAATACTCATTTTGTTTTAAACCGAAATAATAGCCAATAAGTACAGTCGTAGAGAAGAACATCAACTCAGGACCCCCACTAGTCAAACTATGACTCAAATTTAAAACTAATAAGCAATGATCAATTGACTAAGACAAATTTTGTTATGAAATGTCTTTACACTGTTATGAGCTCAAAGTGTAACTAATAGACAAACAAAATCTGAATAAGGAGGAAAATTTTAATTAACATAATAATAATGACCAATAAGTACAACATGCTATCATAATATGTCTTTAAGTAAGCCTCATCTTCGATACGTATCCTACGAAGATTTTAGGAGGAAGACATTCGGTCATTGGATCCAGTAGCATATTATGTGTACTTATGTACTCAATACAAAGAACATTTTCCTCATTCCGTTAACGTAAAACAAAAACTTTGTATCGAGATACATCTCTGCGCCAGTTGAACCGTTACTGTTCAAAGATTATGGTAGCTGAGTTATCACAGTAAAACTTCAATGGTCTAATAATAAAGTTGACGACTTTCGAGTCCACTGACCAGGTTCTTTAACAACATCTCATGACATGAAATTATGAACCTTCAGACATCATGGTAGACGTTGCAGTCAATTTCTACTTATGACTCCGTCAAAAGATAGGTTTGCCAGCTAATCATAAATATACATTCAGAAGTAGATTTTTTTATTGGAATTAGAACATCCCACTACTTTTAAGTTGTCACCTCTCCTATAAGTTAATATGTAGTCTTTAGTCCTTTGCAGATATCGTAGAACCTTTTTTAGCCATTTTCCAATATGCTAATCCGGGATTATATACTTAACTCCCAAGCATACCGGCAATATGAGCGATATCTGGATGAGTACAGACCTGAGCGTACGTAATGCTCTTAACTACTTACGAGTAAGGTATCATCCTCATTTGCCCTTTCTTTAATCTCAATGTTCAGACTTTGGAAACAATCACATACATTTCCTTTTACTAATAGATCTATAGTGGGTGTGTAGTGTTGCATGTTATGGCGTTCTAAGATATGTTCAATATAAGCCTTTTGAGAAGGAACTAGAACATCATTACGCCTATCCCGATGTATTTCGATACCTGTGACATTAAAGGCATCACCGAGATCTTTTATGTCGACATTCTGCGAAAAGTAAACGCTTTGACTTATGCAACATATCCAAGTTGTTACTTGCAAGTATATCATCCACGTGCAAAACACGGATTGTAAATTTACTCCCACTGATCTTGAGATAGGTGCATTAATCCACTTGATTTTTTTAGGAAGTCTTGTCCTCTTATGACTTCATTAAACTTAAGGTACCATTTTAGTGATGCTTGCTTCAACCTATATATGGACTTATTCAACTTGCAGATCATGTGCTATTTACTTTATGGAACTTCAGGTTCACATGTATCCGTCTTAATGCAAGTTTGCATTTAGGAAAGTAGTCTTGCAATTCATCTAATGTAACTCTAAATCATAATAAGTTACGAATGCCATGATGATCCTTAAGGAATCTTTATGAGACAGGAGATAAGGTCTCTTGATAATCGATTCCTTCCTTTTGAGTAAAGCCCTTCGCAACTAGTTATGGACTTATAGCGTTTGACGTTCTTATTCAGGTCTAATTTGGTTTTGAAGATCTACTTACAACTTACAGGTTTGGATTCTTCAAGAAATTCAACCAAGTCCCAAACGTCATTATGCTACACAGAATTAAGCTATTAAATCATGGCTTCATTCCACTAAGTGACCTGATCGCTATTAATGGCTTCTTAATAAGAGTTAGAATCAGAGCTTTCCAACGTCTCCAACTTTAGTTAAGTTATGAAATCATCAAAAGTTATGGTCATGAGTGACCGAGATGATCTCCTGAGTTGATTTCCAGGTTTAATAAGGAAGATGCTTTACCATTAGTAGTAAGATGCTTTGCTTTAGCATTATTAATAAGATGCTTTAACATTAGTAGTATTCTAATTAGGAGGATTAGGATTTTGATTTTAATTAGGAGAAAGTGGATCAGTGATATTAGGAGCAGCATTGGGTACAAGAGGAGTTATCGGAGGAGTAATAATAACCGACGAGTGGTTCACCGCTTCTTGTACTTCCTGCAAATCTTAAGTTATGATTTGTCGTGCTCCCACTGATCTCTTAGTTCTCATGAAATGTGACATACTGCGTGTCAATAATGCTAGTAGTGTAGGAAAGACAGTAAGACTAATAACCAATAGAGAAACAAGTAAAGGATTTAGGATCCAGTTTCTTTAAGTTAGGGTTATAGAGTTATGCTTTGGCAGTACAGTCTCATACATTTATATAATTTAGACTCAGTTTCCAGTCTGTCCAGGAGTCTTAAGGACAGATTCTAATGAAACTCTTATTAAGTATATGAACAACTGTGCGTAAGGCCTCAGTCCAAAGGAAAGTAGGTAAGTTAGTGTTGACAAACATACTTTTCACCATATTCATTAAGGATCTATTTCTCCTTTTAGCAACATAAAAGTTTGTTGAGAAGAACCAAACATGGTATATTAGTTACTTATGTCTTGTTCATTTCAAAAGTTATGGAAAGGATTAAGAGCTTAACCAATATCAATATGTCAACCATAATACTCACCTCCTCTATCTAATCTCACAACTTTTATATTATGATCAAGTTGGTTTAAAACCAAAGTTATAAGATCAATAAAAGTCTCTAAGGGTTCAGATAAGATATAGGTGCATATAACATGAATAATCGTTAATGAATATAATAAGTGATGTATGTTCTGAGATGGTTGCGGGATAGGAGATACTAACATCAGAGTGAATTATTTCCAACAAGTTGGAACTTCTATTGGCTCCTTTCTTAATCCCTTAAGCCATTGAATACATGTTTCAAAATCACTAAAGTCAAGAGAATGTAATATTCCATCCTTTATGAGTCGTATCATGCAAACTCGTGAGATGTGGCTAAGGTATTTATGCTACTACATGGAATAATTCTCTTAATTAGTTAGGTGATTTTGTCTTTGTTTTAGTTATGTCATCAATATTAGGAGACAACAAAGACGGTGAGAAATTATAATCTAGTTCTAACTTATACAACAATCCATTCAATAAACTATGACCAAGAAATTCATTATTATGAGTAATGACAATCTCGTCGTAACCATGAAATATTACATAACTTTCAAGGTCTTAAACTAGAGAAATAGATACAAGGTTCCGAGAAATTCTCGGTACACACAAGGTATCCACTAGTCTAATACGCTTTCAAGTGTTTATATGTAAATCATAAGTCTCCATGGTTTCAACATATGAGAGATCAACCCTTCCAACTCTAAGCTTTCTTTGGTCATTTGATAGCTTCTGGATTGTATGGAACTCCATTATACAGTTGATAACATGAATCATAGAACTAGAATCACTCACACATGTATCAATAAGTACATTAAACATAAATAAATCAAATATTACATGTAATAAGTTACCTTTATTAGCTAGCAATTCCTTGCAATTAAGGCAATCTGGGCACAATGAGAATTTGCAGTTAGGATTGCTAGTCAAGGACTTAAAGCTAGAAGCAACAGCACCATGATTAGCCTTTTAAACTTTATTTGCAGTATTATTATTGTCATATTTTCCTCTTAATGGAATTAGCAGTGGTAGTAAGGTGAACACTTTAGGTTGACCCAACTTAAGACGAACATTTTCTTGCACACACATTGTTATTCGTTCACTCATCAACCAGTTATCCTTCACAGCATTATATCTAATTTTGAAGGTGTCGGAATGAGCAAGCAACAAGGTCATCATAAAATGCATAAGAAATTTGTCAGAGACTTCCATTTTAAGACTCTTAAACTTATGAGTCATGTCAGCCATATTCATTATGTGTTCACAAATACTGCTATTTTCTTTGTATTTAAGCTACTTGCATACGCTTTATATATTCCCTCAGATACTTTAGCTATCTAAGGCAGACTAAGCAATATCTATAAAGTAAGGGAACTAAAGTAATGCCTAAAACTAACTAAGGGATAATAATAATGTTCCTCATAATTAGATATCTAAGGCTTATTAAGTAATGTCTATAATAATGGAACTAACGTAATGCCTAAAATACGTAAGAGGCTAAAGTAATTTTCCTAAGAATAATGAGACTAAGACCATTATATTAATGAAGCCAGTAATAAGTAAACCTATTGTAAACACCCAAACAATAAGTTAACATAAGACTCTACTTAGAATTTACATCACCTTTGGCCAGAAGTAACTAATATCTAAGTACAAATGAGCATTAGGGTCATGCAACACAACGCTTGTCTTTTGACCTTTGGGCACAAAATCAAGAATCGTGTATATTATGCATGAAGATAATCCTTTTTAGCACACAAAGAATATTTATCACCTTTGGGCAGAATCAATATACTAAGTGTTCATTATGCCAAAAGGAAAAGAACGCACCATGAGAATCACATTTGACCTTTTGGCACAAATGATGAAACCATGTACATTAGTGCGAAGCCCCCAAACATTACGGGGGTCCGGGGGCAGCGCCACTAGGAGCGGGGTCCAAGGGGCGGCAGCCCCTGGCTGGGATCGAGCTGAAAATTTTTACCCTTAAAGTGCTATGGTAAAAATGTCTCAGAAAAAATTATTTTTGAAAAATTAGAGACAAATTCAGCCACAAAGTTATAGGGTAATATAGTAAGCACAAACACATTCATCAGCTAAGATCTTCTTTAGTATAACACGAACTTAAGTCATAACTGGTGACTTAATAAGCACGAAATAGTTAGTAAGTTCGTGATAATGTAAACACGAAGACATCCTTTAGTCGTGGAGACATAAGCACGAAGATGTATTCGGTTCGTGATGATGTCAGCACGAAGTTGTCATAAGCTCGTGATGACATAAACACAAGTTCGCGTACGATGATAGCTGAAGTTCGAGTGATGACGTAAGTGTGAAGATGACGTAAGCACGAAGATGACGTAAGCGCGAAAATGAGTAGAAGTCTTGATGACGTCAGCATGAAGCAGCCATTAGTTCGTCTTCGTGTTCTTCTTTCTGCAGATTTTTAGTTCGTGAAAAACATCAAATTCGAACCAAATCATGACTTATAGCTCGTAACCTAGCTCTGATATCACATGTTGGAATAAACATGATTCGATTCGAGTGATAAAACATCCCCAATCGTCCTGTAGAACTTGTAAGAACATTAAAGCATAACTGCTATTGATTTCGGGTTCCCATAACAAGGTGATTGAGTAATAATGGGATGGGAAATTTGTCCAGAACATGATGAACGAATTTAGAGAGAGGAGGCACACGAAAATTAGGGTATAAGGTGTGTGTGTATTAACCTTAACTTAGGGTTAATGACTCTCTATATATAAGGAGAGTATTTACACTTTAGACTCCTTTGGTGTTTAATGTGTGCATCATTAGTCCTCTTAGTTACAATCACCTAATGGGAAACCCTATACTACGTCTCTAAGAGTAAATATTCCCATTATATATTTACTAGACATAGGGATTTCAGTTATCATCAATTATCATATCAGGAATGATAGATGATCAGTGACGGTCACACTAACGTGGTTCCAACAGAAATCACACAAACGAAAAAGGGTTGCAGAGGCAGAGCCAGAACAAAACAATGATGAGCCTGCTGCTACACCTGATCTTGTTATTTCACCTACACTCGCATCACAATCACAAACCGGAGTCTCATCACAATCACAAACCGGAGCAGGAAAAGATGTTGCACAGTGTCCATTTCATGATAATATCTGTGATTACCTAATATGGAGAGACAAGGTGGAATCGAGGGAGTCGTTTCTAGAGAGATTGAGCAGTCCCATATGGCTGATCTCACTCATGCGCGGGTGCAGACTGATCAGACCACCACCATATCTTCACCTTCACAATCACATTCTCAAACAACACCACATTTTCTATCACAAACAACTCATCAAACCAACACACAATTTTGTCCATCACCCACTAACACAACAATTCCGACTCACACAGATTCTCAACCCCAACCTAGACCACAAGCTCCATTAACACCATCGGTGTCACCACATAAAGCTACACTTTTGGACTATCAACGAATGAGTTTCTGCAACCTTCATGCCTTATTTCACACACGATTACTTCTTGAACTAAACCTTTCCCCATATGATCAAGACATTCTCTCTATTCTTAACCTATCGACCACAGTAGCCTCTGAAACGGAATCTGGTTCCTCTATGCTCGCATCTAGACTTGATCAAATTGTCAATCACCTTCAAAACATTGATAATCGCCTTACTACCCTCGAGTCTTGCCGATCACTTTTCACTTCTTGTCATTGTCATCAGGATTGATTCTCAGGACCTTCCTGAGGGGGAGATTAGGGAAACTGGTTATATCCATGCTCCGTCAGAACTAATTTAACAAGTCAAGACACCAGCCGTGGTACATCTGGTGGACCTCACGACTATTAGAGTTTTGACTACAGAAAATTTGATATATTAGTAAATGTGTCGCTCATTGTTGTCAAGTTGAGCTGGGTATTGAATTACCACTGTGAACTTTTTCAAATTGACGCTTTCATTAGGTTGAGCGTGTTGGGGGACTTACTATTATAATAACCATATATAATGTTATTTTTGGTGTCAAGTTGTTGAATTGGCCCATCCTCTTTTGATAATGTAGATGCATCATGAAACAACTCAACTCGACTTGACCATTTTTTTTTTTTACAAGTCGACTCTATTTTACCAATTCATACTTAGAAAAATTTTAGACAAAGTAAGGTGAAAAACTCGAAATGTTCAAATTCAAAATCTAACAAATTAAAACACCTTAATATGTTATAATAAAAATATCCTATAAGTTTCAGACCTTGAAAACATCGGATGAAGCTTGGAAAAATTTTTCTTGAAGACAGAGAAACTGCGGTAGCAAGCACGGTCGACCGTGCTTGGCATCCGTGCTCTCAGAAACTGAACACCAAGAGGAAATACTGCAGACGCTGAGCACGGTCAGCCGTGTCTGCGTCTGTACTCTTACTGCACACACCAAACATCAAATTTGACTATTAACTCAATTTGTAACATTTTCCAAACTCAAACACAAGTTCCATCACACATCAAATCTGATTTCAAACCTTCATATGATATAATTTACAACATAACTCAAGTGGCCATTTGATCATACATCATTTACCCAAGTTAACGTTTATACAAAATAACCATACCTTTTTTTTTAAATCAAAAGGCCAAAACATGACCATAATTTGCAGAAATTTACTAAGAAACAGGACTACCAAAAAAAATATCAAGAGCATCATGAGCCATATGAGGTAGGATATCTAAGTGTCTAAACAAAAGATCCATTCTTTCAAGAATGGACAATACCTCCAAGTCTTCTAATCAACCTTTCTTCTACTAACTTCAAATCACCAATACTAGTTCCTTCTTCCGGAACCACCTATAAAAAGGGAATCAACTAATACGTAAACGAATGCTTAGTGAATATACTTGCATACATTTATGAACACGAGGGAAGGCAACGCACAAAGGACTATTATATGTAACCTATGACACCGTCGTGCCATACTTACATACTCACCTTTGTACTTTAACGCTATACATGGATCCATATAAGCCAAACAACATAATCAATATCACATATCGGGATTCTTAGGTCACGGAGGTTCTTAGGCCTCATACACAAGGGGTTCTTAGGCCCCGCTAATCACATATCGGGATTCTTAGGTCCCGGAGGTTCTTAGGCCTCATAATCACAATGTTTCACATGGGCTTTGACGCCAAATCGATTTCCATACATGAAGTCCATCATCATATGGAAATCGACCCAACGTATACACAAAGGTATGCAAATATACTTACCTCCTTCGCGACTCGAATCAACAACTCAAAATAACCGCAAATGCACAAATTCAAGCTTTCAATCTATCATCACATCATAGTATGCATATAAGATAATATTCACTCTTTTGGCTAGCTCAACTTAGCCATACTAGAATATCACTAGCATTCCTAATCCATACCCATCTTATTTTGTCATTGAGTTGCATTTCTTTCTCAAAAATTCACTTGACAACTCTATTCATCACTTTCATCATAATATGATTTGACTAGTATAATCATCATTTTCTCAAAATCAATCTTTTCATGTCAACACATATGTTCTTAGCTAAATTCATTATGCAACTCAAATAACAAACTAGGTTATACAAGAAATTGGGGAAAATTATACACAAGTCACATTCTAGCAAAATCCCCAAATTTAGGTATCTCAAGAACCCTAATTTCTCAAAATAATCAAAACTAAGTTAATGGAAATCAATACCTTAAGAATGGAAGATAAAAGATTAGGGTTTCCAATCACAATTCTTTCCCCTTTCTTTCTTCTAAATTTTGGCCACCACCACACAAGCCCTCAAATTTTCAATATCTAGTATGATTATTATTATTAATTCACTAGAAGAATTCTTTGATTGATTTTGATTAATTGCATGAGTGAGATTGAGTTACTTGAAATGGAATGAGATGAAGGTTGAAGAAGGTAATATCCACTATCCATTAAAGTTCCAACTAAATTAACTTCATATCCAAAAATAAAATCTAGAAAATTATTTTAATGTCAAAACTATAAAAAGAGGTTAATTTCTTTACCTTAAAAACTTTAGTGGGGTGTTACACATCAGAAGGTTCTTGGTCCTCTGGATGTATGAAATCTATTTACAATTTATAGATTTTTCTTTTAATGAAGATCAGAAACTATATTTGCCGTTGGTTTGATCTTATACATTTTTATCGAGTACATTTTTTTTACAACTAACAACGTCATCTCGACAATGATTATGAACAAAATATGTTCTGACAAAGATAACGAGGCAAAGTATGTCAAGTATTTTTTTGCAGAGATGAGCGAGATAGCAGGTAAGTTTAACATCTCGGGCTACCTGTCGTTTTATAAGACTCTAGACTTGCAAGGATTCGGGACAAAGTTGAAGGATATTGATGTATTGATAGAGAGAAACATTAAAGAGCATAAAGAGACGAGATCACTAATGGAAGGACTTGCTCAACATTTTACTGACTATTCAAGGTGATGGAAGTATGGAGATAGAGTTGAGCATAGAGACCATTAAAGCCTGATCATCTTGGTAATTAACATTATAACTTATTTTATCATCATATATATTGTTGCTTGTATGTGCAAATTGTAACTTATCTATATATCTTTTGCATTGAATGGAATATAGCAAAACCCATAAATCATCAGATTATCAATAAAAACGCAATAGTCAAAATCGATCATGTTATTGGCAAAATAGACGCTTACAAGAATTAGACTTCCCAAATTTTCCACATCTGCAAGCAATCGTCAAGGAAACACTACATCTCCACTCGGCTCCCGGCCCGTTCATTCCAAGACAATCAACAAAAGATTGTACTTTACGAAGTAACCATACTTCTGCTAAAACTATTGCTTTTGTCGACATATGGGCCCTTGTGGGAGACCCAAGTTGGTGTAACCCACTTGAATTCCGTCCGAAAAGATTTATATGCATCCATTGGCATTGGATTTGAGTGGACAACATTTCCAAATATTACCATTCGGCAATGGGAGGAGGATGTGTCCTTACATTTATGGGAAATTTATGTGTCCTTGTGATGTTATCTTTATCGAGATATTTTTATAATTGAGATTTTTTAATAAACAAAAACTAAATGGGTTTTCTATATAAGAAAATATTGTGTAAAAAAGTTAACTTTTTTTGGGTTTTTCCTAAGGCGGACAATTGGGTACCTGTTAAGACCTGTTAAAGTACATGTTAAGCAAAAAATGTACTATGTAACTTTTTCTATTTTTAAAAATAATTGTTTTTAATATTTTAAAGTTCAACATTTAACTTTTTTGATACATAAAACGAATAACTGTCAAACTCAAATCATCAAAAGCAAGTGTTAAATGAATCATTTTCATGTTTGAAAGCTGAGAATTTTGTGCGCACCGAACCTGTTAAGACACGATCTGCCAGCCTTAATTTTTCCCTTCATTGTATTGATCAATTAATATTATATTATATAAAAAAATGCCCCTCTTGTTCAAAGTTCCATGAAGGAATTATATACAAAGGGATAACTTAGATAATGTTAATATTATTTAAGTTAGATGATGTTCCTTTCATAAAAAATTTTGGAGGGCTTTTTGACATGGGTAAAAAATAATGTGAGTGCAACATCGTGATGTTAACATTTACTAACATTACCCTTATATAAAATGTCTTTAAAAAATCTCCATTAATCCTTTACATCAATTACTTTTACATCAAATTATGTACATTACTCGACGCCGGCTCTACCAATAACAGTCGCCCTCACCATCAAACCGCCGTCGCCATGACCATTACTGTATTGCGCATGTAGCGTGCTAGTAGATGTTTAGGAAGATTTGAGACCTTTGAGGTGTAATAGTTTAAGTTTAGTGCGGGTAAAATGCTCATAAAAATGGAAATAGAGATTTTTTTAAAATGTGTATCTATTAGATTTAGAGTTGTTTATGTGAAGAGTCATGTCCAAAATTATGGTTAGAAAAAATGAGAAAATAAAATTTTAACGCGTTTAACTGATTTGAGTAAAGCAGTTTGAACATAAGGAAAATCATGTTCGACCGATATTACTGACTTATAGTCTTATACTGCCCAAAAGACTTTGACTCGTGTTTTCCAATCAAAAGTACTTACATTTATGGGAAATTTATGCGATATTTTCATGCTTTAGAAATAGAGTAGTAATTTCGATCTTATATTTTTTTTATTTTTTTTTCAGTTTTAGAAGAGAACAAGGAAAGTTAACATGTCGTTTGCTAAGATACTCATTTCCAAAAATAATTGTCATAGGGTTAATATGAAACCAAAACAAGAGTGGGAAGTGTGAAAATCACTATTTCCCTTCCGGCTTCTTTTCCTTTTTTAAGTGGTTTTTTAATTTTTATTTTCTAATTTTTGATGTTTTTTATTTTTTTAATAAAAACTCATTTTAGAAAAGAAAATTAAAAAAGTTTTTCTCTAAAATAATAAAAAAAAAGTTTATATGGGTATGTTGAAAACGGATGAAAACGGTATGAGCGTTACCCTTAGCTGATCTACAAAGGTAGTCACTAGACGCATATAAGAATTATATGGATTTGATGAGCGATGATCCAACGGATGGTGGTCATTTGGATACGGTACAGACGTAAACCTTAGCTCTATGAGATCTGCCCTTATAATGGTTCTCATAGTTTTCAGCTTTATATATAAAATTATTAATCTACAACGTATGGATTTCTTCCCATAAAATATATAAAAATATTAATCTACAGCGTACGGATTTTTCCAATAAATACTTGTAACGGTCCATGGTCAACATCTCATTGTCTAGGATACGTGCAAGTCTTTAGCATTATACGGTGAGGTTTCCCTGATGTTGTATACTAAATTAATGTTAAAAAAAAACAACGTACGGATTTCTTCCCATAAAAAATGACATATACTCGTAAATGGAATATAAAGCCATCATCCATGTAACACAATATAACGACTGAAATACTTACTAAAAATGAATAGAATATCATCTTAAAACGTTCATTGGATATTTGGATTATTGGCGGTTTTTAAAGTCCAGTCATCGTTCTTCGATATTATTGCACGTCATTCCATTAAACTACATTATTGCCTCCGTAACAAGCAAAATTTTAAGGTACGTGTCTTTCAACTTTCTTTAAGGTACGTGTCTACAAAACACAACTTTTTGAAATTTTAATATTGGCATATTAAAATTTTATAATAACTCGTCTTTCAACTTTCTTTAAGGTACGTGTCTACAAAACACAACTTTTTGGAAATTTTTTTCAAAACGGGCATCTTTGCCCCAACTTTTGCAAAACAAGTTTTCGTCTTCAAAAATTAGTAAAATAAGTATATCCGGCAATGAAAGTGCCGGGTTTGTCCAAATCACTAAGACCCGGCATTGAAAATGCCGGTTTAATCCTACGTGTATGACCACCTCGCTGATAGTAGACACCATGTTGAGTACCCGGCAGTTAGAATGCCGGTGTCTGACAAAAAGAAAGGAGTACCCGGAAGTTTGAATGCCGGGTTTAGATTTAATACATTATTTGCAAATTGTCCGTGCATGTTTATATTGAAAATATGTACCTTAGCAGCTCCACCTTAACACGTGGCATCCATGGATTCGAACAAAAAGCAGTTGGAGTAATGGGGTTATAGAACTAAAGATGAACCCGGCATTTACATTGCCGGGTACTGCTGTTTTTTGATGCAACCAACACTTAAACTACCAGTTCATCAACGTGGCATCTCCTTAGCAAATCTAGCAGCAAAAGGACATACATGCAGGCTTTACAATGTCGGGTTTAAGTGATTTGGACGAACCCGGCACTTCTGTTGCCGGGTATACTTGTTTTGTAAATTTTTGAAGATGAAAACTTATTTTGCAAAAGTTGTGATAAAGATGTCCGTTTTGGAAAAAAAATCCAACTTTTTGACACCTTTTATCTGTAACCTTGGCGACACATCAATCAAGAATCTCTGTGTACGTTACCTACCTATAAGCCAACTTCTTTACCTCATCATGAGAGTGATCCTGAAAGATTTCTTTGAAGAAAAAAATGATTCTTTTTTTTAACTAATTTCAAAAAATAGATTTTAAAATAAATAAACAAAGGAAAGTTTTCAACTCTAAGTAATTGAGTTATACATATAAGAGTACGGTACGAGATACACCCTTAATAATAAGGGATAGCTGGTGAGATTGAGATTGATAGATCATAAGGGGTTATAAGTCATAGGACATGTAAAAATTAATTAAAACTTAAGTAGAGTTTGCTAATAACATATGATGATTCAATAATCAACACAAAATATAGTCATAAGTACTGTTTTTATTAATAAGATCATAAAAGGTTTAAATACAGAAATGGTTTTGAACAAACCTAACAAACAACGATTACAAATGATTACATCGAATAATATTATTTGAATGACACAACGGTAACATCAAGACATGACTGCTAGGGAATGTTGAGATCCCTAGGAGCAGTAGTATCATATATATAGCCAAGAGATAATACTTAAAGCCCCCTCTTCTTTCCAGCTTGTCAAGATGAGTCCCTCATCATTTCACAATGAGCATGTCCAACTTTAGTCCTTAAGTTTCTTCATATATAAAATCCTGCACTAAACAACTTAAGTTAGAAACAATACATTGCATAATTAAGCTATATAAATAACACCCCCATAGCTTAATTATGGTACACATTATGAAGTCCCAATTTATCACAAAGAAATTGATGTTGATTAATTGAAAGCCCCTTGGTAAAGATGTCAGCCACGTTTTCCTCAGATGGAATTTTCACAGTTTCAATTATGCCATACCCAATCTTCTCCCTTATAAAGAAGAGATCAATTTTGAAATGTTTAGTTTTTTCATGGAAAACTGGGTTGGCAGCAATTTGGATAGCAGCTTTGCTATCACAGAAGATTGGAACTGGTTCATTCCTTTTAATCTTAAATTCATCCAGAATCTTAAGAACCCAGATGACTTCACATGTCATAGTAGCTAAAGCACGAAATTCAGCTTCAGCTGATGATTTAGAGATAGTTGGCTGTTTCTTGCTTTTCCAAGAGATGAGAGAACCACCAAGGAAGAGATTAAAACCAGTGGTACTCTTCCTGGTGGTGATCGTCTTGGCCCAGTCAGAGTCCACAAAACTAGTGAGAGAGAGATTGGTGCCTTGCTTAAACAAGACGCCCTTACCTGGAGATCCCTTTAGGTACCTAAGAACTCTCATTGCCAACTTTAAATGTGACTCAAGAGGATCATGCATAAACTGGCTCAAGATATGCACAACATAGGCTATATCAGGCCTAGTGAGGGTTAGATAGATCAACTTTCCCACTAGTTTCTGATATCCACAAACATTAGACAGTGGTTCATCACTGTTTTGATCATCAGAGGGTTTAGGATTAGGTTCAATGGGGGTTTGAGCAGGTTTACAGCCCAAAAGGCCAAATTCAGAAATTAGGTCAAGAGCATACTTTCTCTGAGACAAAAACAAGCCATTATCAACATCAACAACTTCTATTCCTAAGAAATATGTTAATTTACCAAGATCCTTAATGGAGAACTTGGAATTCAGAAAAGCTTTACATTTATCAATTTCCTCAAGGTTATTCCCAGTGATAATGATATCATCAACATACACAAGAAGCACAATAAACACATTATCAATATCTTTAATATAAAGAGAGTAATCACTCCTACTTTGAGTGAAACCAAGTTCAATCAAGGTGGAATTGAGCTTTTCATTCTATTTTCTTGGGGCCTGTTTAAGCCCATAAAGAGATTTAATTAGTTTACAAACCTTAGGATCAGAGGAAGAATAATAACCAGGAGGAGGTGTCTGATGTGTATTTTCTAGTCTTAAATTTATGAACACGACATACCTGGCTACTGACTACTACACACTTGCGGGTAGTGTACCCGTTCGTATGCAATATAGTTGACTTGGTAAACCGGGGTCGAACACAAGGACTTATTGAGTAATTGTTACAATAAAGTGATTCAGATTAAAAGGGGGGTTTTGTGGCCGAGTTGCCACTTTGCAAGAGTTAATTGAAAAGTCAGTAACCCCGTAGGATTAATCAAAAGAGAATATTTTGTTGTTGAATTTCGAACAATAATTTAAAAGGACACCCACTTGGATCAGCTCACATGCCAATCATCGGGTCTAAACATTACTTGCATTTGTTGAACAACTCAAAAGATAGACAAGACGAACTTCCGTTATACTTGACACTTTAATTGCTTTAAATATAGTTATCGCTTCCGCGTTTAATTTCTATCCAAAACAATGAAGCATTAAGTTCCTGAGTTGATTTTCACGATTTAACCTATAAAAGCTTTCTTCCGAACTGCTTATTCACCTAATCAGATTCCTCTATCATAAGTGTTTACACATTCAAAATGAATTTAATTGTTTGAAAATCTTTACCGTTAGTTTCTTCCGAACTCCAACGACTTTAGGTTAATTATGGACCGATCAACCTTTACATAAATCAATTGACAATGACATAGATTTCTTCCGAACTTCTAATTACAATTATCAATCAATAAATATAAAAGATAAAAACAATATTCAAACTCAAATAAATATGGATAAAAACAATATTCAAACTCAAATAAATATGGATCTTCGATTAAACATGAAAATCTTGTCCAACGATTGCAAGTAACATTCAAAATGACCCTATGACATGTTTACTACCCAAGCGGGTGTAAAGAGATTTAGCCTCTCATAATGAAAAGATGAAAACAAACAATAGTATATAAAAACATAATGTACCGAATGTAGAAATCCTTCCAAGAATGACTAAAAATCTAATACGGAATGATGAGAATAATCCAATCGTAATCTTGATCTTCAAAGTTGAATAAACTGATGAAAAACCTCCTTGAATGATGCAAAAATCGGCTGGAGTAACTAAGTTAGGGTTCTGGAATGAATAAACAAGCTATTTATATGTTTCCTAAATTTTTGCCCAGATTCGACCTTAAGCTGCGTGGCAGCTTATAAGCTGCGGCGCAGCTACCTTTGACCGTTGTTGACTATTTGACTTTCCTTGACTTCGCCTGGGACACAACTAGAAGAGCTGTTGCGCAGCTTACTAAGCTGTTGCGCAGCTTGGATCTTCTGTTTCACAGCTGCGGCGCAGCTCTTAAGCTGCTGCTCAGCTGTACTTGATTCAAGTTTGACTTTTGTTGACTTTCACCAAACTTCATCCAAACGACCCGGTAATCATCCGTAAGCACTTATTTCAGTTTAAGAATGTCGTTTTCTTCAGAAATACGCTCAAGTATCTGCTATTAACCTGAAACACTAACAAATACCATAAACGCACCAATTGTATATGAAAACGACTCGTTAAACATGCTAACTTAACTATATAGACCGTGGGAAATGGGTATAAAATACGACATATCAAATCCCCCCACACTTAAGCTTTGCTTGTCCTCAAGCAAATCCAAACTTAAAATAAAACATTCCTTGACAATCACACTATCAAACAAGTGACAAGTATCAAAAAGCAGCAACACCAAGCATGTCAAATGACAAAAGGCGGGTGAAGCAGTTTTAATCTTAAATGAAAGCTCGAAATGTTTGACAATACCTGAACAATCCGTAAGCCACAATAATCAACTAAGCATAAATGAAACAGACGATCCTACCAATATCATTCTACTCCAACAACTTACTTTCGGGGTTGAATGTATGAAGAATCACTCACAGCTCAGTTGTGATGTATAATTTTTTACCATAGGCTTGAGCTAGGATCGTTACTCCACCGTTAAGGCGCAAGGATCAAGTACATCGTCAAAATAGGCACAGAGGGTAGTGTATATTTAAACTAAGGCTATGTATTTATGGTATTTACAATGGAAAATGGGAAGTTATAGGTTACAAGTGAAGGATGAGAATCAAGAGTATAAGGTATAAGTGAGAAATGTACAAAATAGTCTAACCAATCCCATACCATTGATTGCCAACAAACCACCAACCTATAAGATGCTATCCCGCGAACACACCTTTAAGTATCAAGCAAAACCCGACACCATTGTGGTGTATCAACTTCAACAACTTATTATCAACCAAATCTTCCATAAATAATGATACAACAACTTTCTAGACATTTGAAAATGAGAAATACCTACTAGTAGCCCAAGTTCTTTTTATTTTTTTTATTTTCTGTTTTCATGTTCTTTATTCTTTTGAACCATTTTTACTCTACTAGTAAATACCCTCTTACAATGATGAAAATGTCTATAACTCTTCACTTTCTTTATTCGAACAATCTAAGACAATCTTCAATAACTTAACCCGTTTACGTATTCTCATAGACAAGAATATTCCACACATCAACCCACTAAAAATCTTCCAAACCATTCAAACAACCATGACAATCAATGGCCCCCAGATTAGACTAACGGTATAGTTAGGTATAATTAGGTTAAGTTTACATGAAGAGGTGGATTTATACAAGGGGGAAAAGCTAAATTACAAGGAATGTATATGTGTATAAGATTATCTGAGGTTTACAAAGAAAATGGAAAATGTGTATATATACAAGTATAAGTATGTGTATAAGGTTTTATAGGTGATTATAGATGTACAAAAGAAAAAGAAACGAAAGACAGAAAAAGTATGGTCAAACCTAAATGCCAATTCGTCATCCAATGTACTCGTCACGATCATCAGTCCAAATTCTAGAATCAACACATCACCGGCACACTCTTATCGAGAAAAGAACCCGGAAATGGCTTAGAAATACCTCAAACACGCACATCCTAGTGCAAGGCATCAAAAATGAATACCTTTACTCCCGAATAAATCCAAGAGCCTAAGAGAGGGACGTATTTATGAGGAAAACAAACCAAAACCGTCTTTCGTTTGAACGGATGCAGGTAATGTTATCAATCCCGAAGGACTAGCCAAATAACCGTTCAGGACACACTTCACCCATTAAAAATTTTTGTCAAGGAAAAATTTGGTGGTAAAATTGCTTAATAAATAATGAATTAAGTGTCAAAAGCAATTTACCACAAGGACAAGTTCAACTCAAGTTTAAAAATCATATCAACTTCTATTATCCCGCCAAATTGATAGCACCAGTTTCAAACATGCACATCACAGTTAAGAGTTCGAAATAGAAACTCATACCCCTAGATAAAATCCAAAGGCCTACGAGAGGGACATATCAACAAAACCGATAGAAATCGCAATGACAAAACAACAAAAGTAATATACCCGGTAGCTTAAACCTATTTGCCACCCCCAGACTTAAGATGGACAATGCCCTCAATGTCCATACCGGTCAAACAAAAGTAAATAGGGGTAAGCGACATAGAAAAATAAGAGCACATACCGGAATAAGGACACATCCCGTTTTGAAACAAGTTATCGACCCCGTGTTACAAATGGCACTTCCAAAATAGGAAGGACACTTTGGTTGGCAGGGTAAACAACTTGTACCAAAACGGAAGGTGCGAGAGTTATGTGTGCGAGTTATGTGTGCATCAAACATACCAATCAACAAATATGGCGCTGAACTTACTGCCAGCATATGCATATGACGACCTTGCTGTCACACATGAACACACAACAAAAGCAACACAATAATCATAATATCGTTAAGCATGTCATCATCCTACCCTAATTATTCAATGGAAATGGAAATAAAATACGATGTCCATCACCCTGCAGGGTGGATACAAACCAAACAAGAAAATAAAATAAAATACGGAAAATGGAAATGTTCACACAATTAATACAAGCCATCTAATAAACCGACTGACGGCTGCCATCGTCATCCAAAAATGGATCACTGAGGTGGAGGGGGTGGGTAAGGACGGTAACCAGGAATGTTACCCACATCAAACAAGGATCCTACAACTTGCTCAGCAAAAGTAGGTTCCGCAGCGCCTGTCTCTCCAGCATCCGTCCCTGCATAGGTACCTGCATAATTACCAAAACGGACCGGCATATCCTGCCCTAATGCACCAGGATCGTGGCGAGGTGGCCCCTCGAACTGGCACTCTGGTGGAAAATAGAATCCACCACCAACCCTCTGCTGAGGAATAAAAATACTCGTTGGATCATATGCTGGAATGACTGTAGGTGGGTGATACTCCTGGCCGGTAAACTGTGCCTCTAGCATAGGTTGATAACTTCGAGAGTCATAAACCACTCTCCCCAAACTAGAACCAATATAAGTCAAATCATCGCCCACCTGATGTCGAAAATCATCCATCCTCGTCTGAAATCCAGCCATATCATTCTGGAACTGTTGGGATGTCAACATCTGATTAACCAAACCCTGTAAAGGAGAAAGATCGAACGAGCCTGCAGGAGCTGTGAAGGAAGAAGATGCTCCTGCGGTAGAAGTGGTAGCACGACGCTTAGGGCGTCGTGCAGGCTCGGGCTGCTGCTCAGGTGCATCAGCCATCACCTCATCATCATCACTTGCCTCCTGATCATCCCCTTCATCTTCTTCCTGGTTACCTTCATCATAAGCAATCAATTGGTAACTATCATTCCTGCTCTTTCTCGGGCGAAGGAAACCAAAACTAGTCAATTCTGTAAAAGTAAATGCTTTCATAATTTTCCAATTCAAATTAAAGCCTATATTTGCCCTATCATCTTCCAGCTGAAAATGTTGAACAATTTTTGTGACAAAGTGGCCACAAACCAACCCCGAGTCTTTAACCCCCTTTGTTCCCATGTGCTTAGCAAGCACATATGGAGGACAAGCTGTCAAAACATGATTTCCCTCATGCAAAATCCTCATCAGCCATAAATCTTCAACATACAATTTGTCCGAATGATTATTCCGCTGGACAAAGAAGTGAACAAGCATCTTATGGAGCCATCTCAAAAGGGGTGACTTAATTGTGTTCGTCCCACAAACCGCCTTCCAAGTCTTACCACCAGAGATGCGAGTATAATAATCTCGCGCATCTCCTGAACCCTGAGGAAACCCTGTGGTAGTCCTAGCAGCATGCTTCTAAAGGTTACAGAAAAATGGATCATCTAGCATTTCCCTAGTATACATTCCCGTGCACACCCCAAATTCTGCAATGGTCATATGCCTGTTCAAACCCCCACATCTAAAATGAATCACCTCTCCCTCAAACACACTCTTAACTGAATCAATATCATCAACAGAGATGGTAGAGTAAAACTCCAAACACCATTCCTTATATACTTTCTCCCTATTACTAAAAATATCAAACCACATACTAAAGTTCCGATCAATTCGATTCCCATCAGGATCGGTTCCCCCATGCTTAAGACTAAAGAAATCACTAACCTCAGTCCTCACACCTAAACTTCTCAGCATACTGCTTTCCATGAACTTGGGCTCAGTGATGTCCTTATTATATAAAGTAGCCAAACGATTGGTACATTTATTCTTGTTCTCTGGAGTTAGATGTGGAAAACGAAGCCACGGATGGGTTGGAACGCCCATAGCAACAGCCTCGGGAGTTAGGTCAACAGTAGGTGCTGCAGGAGGTACATTGGCGGACGAGGCCCGAGAACCACCTCGTCCTGCACGGCTAGAAGTAGCAGCGTCCTACACATACAAGAAAAACATCAAAACAATCAAGAATAAAACCCTCCAACATTCAAATAAATTTAACTCTGAAAACTTACTAGGGTTAAACAACCAAAGATTTTTTTTGTTCTTTGTTTTTGTTCTCCTTTTAATAAACCCAATTAAAAACTAATAGAACATGATGAAATTTAAAGCTTGAAAGAAATAAAAGAAGTTCAAGAATCACATACCTTCCCGGTTCTTGTCATTGTAACTGATGAATGAAGAGAAAGAAGAGAAAATGGTAAATAGAATAAAAAAAATATACTAAGGGAGGAGGTGGCCGATCGGTTGGGGAAGAAAGATAAAGAAAGGGGAAGTAAAAAGTGAAAAAGTATATGTGGGTGAAAAAGAACCCACGATCCCCTCATTATCTAACTTCAGCTAATTGACTGAGTTTGACCGAGATGCGGCGCAATCATCTAGCTGCGGCGCAGCTTTCAAACAGAACAATATAGCTGCGGTGCAGCCAACCTAACTGTGGCGCAGCTCCCTTTGTTTTTTTTTTTTTTTTTTTTTTGGTTTTTCTAATTTTCTCAAAACGACACAAGTTGCGTAGCAACAACATACCTGCGGAGCAACTTAAAAACAGGAAAGAGTAGCTGCTGCGGAGCTGAGTAATCTGCGGGACAGCAACACCCCCCCCCCTCCCCCACACTTACCTTCGTTTACTCCTGAAACGACCTACCGGAAGGAATGTGAGCGGTTTCTACCTGCAATTGCTTATTAAAACACAAAACCAACGACCAATAAATAAAATGTTCAACGATAAGAAAAACGAGAATACACGGGTTGCCTCCCGCGAAGCGTTTAATTTATTTACGAGTCTTTAGCTTGACTCTAGGTCCTTTAAGTTCATTTGTTGATGGCATAGAAGCCAATCTCGAACACCTCCGCATTCTCTTCATCCTCTTCATGGTAATGCTTCAAACGGTGTCCATTTACAATAAAATTGTTTGTTGGACCAATCAACTCCACATAACCGGATGAAAAACTCTTCCTAACCTCATAAGGACATGTCCATTTTGATTTGAGCTTTGGTGCCTTAAGCTTGTACTTGGATTGGAACAAAAGCACCTTGTCACCGGTTTTGAATTCCCTCCTTTTGATCTTACTGTCATGCCAAGCTTTCGTGCGCTCCTTGTATAGCATGGAGTTGTCATAAGCTTGCAACCTCATTTCATCTAACTCGTGCAACTGCAAAAACCTTTTCTCACCAGCCAAGATTAGATCCATATTACAATTTTGCAAAGCCCAATAGGCTTTGTATTCAATCTCAACCGGGAGATGACATGTTTTACCATACAGAAGCTTATAAGGGGTAGTACCAATTGGAGTCTTGTAGGCGGTTCGAAACGCCCACAAGGCATCATCAAGCTTCTTAGCCCAAATTTTGGGGTTATCCTGCACGGTCTTTTCAAGGATCCTTTTCAAAGCCCTATTTGTGTTTTCCACTTGGCCGCTTGTTTGAGGGTGATAAGAGGTAGAAAACCTATCGTTGACCCCATATCTCTTTAAAACCTTAGCAAGCTGGTGATTCGCGAAATGGGGCCCGCGATCACTAATTAAGGCCTTTGGTACACCAAAACGACTAAACAACTTTTTCAAGAATTCTATTACAACTTTAGCATCATTAGTCGGAAGAGCTTTAGCCTCGGCCCACTTGAACACATAATCAATGGCTACCAAAATATAAAGAAACTTATGTGACGGAGGAAAAGGACCCATAAAATCAATCCCCCATACATCAAAAACCTCACATACCTGTATCATTTGTTAAGGCATTTCGTCTCTCTTAGTGATATTACCTTGACGTTGACATGCATCACAAACTTCTACCAAAGTCTTTGCTTCCCTGAAAAGGGTGGGCCAATAGAACCCTGCATCATATACCTTCTTACCCGTTACAGATGGTCCATAATGACCACCGGTAGGACCATGGTGGCATGCATCCAAAATCTCACGGGTTTCAGCACCGGAAAACACATCTCCTGATCATTCAATCTGCACACATTCTAAACAAATACGGTTCCTCCCAAAAATAATGCTTAATCTTAGAAAAGAATTTCTTCTTTTGTTGAGATGTCATTTCTTCAGGAAGAACGTTAGCACAAAGATAATTAGCAATGTCTGCAAACCATGGTTCTTCTTCTCCTTGTACCTGCATCAAATCTTCATCAGGAAAATAATCATTAATCTCATGCTCTTACAACTCCTCAAGGCGAGGGTTTTCGAGCCTACTCAAGTGGTCGGCCGCCATATTTTCCGCCCCCTTTTTATCCTTGATCTCTATGTTGAATTCTTGCAAAAGCAAAACCCAACGAATGAGACGGGGTTTGGCATCTTGTTTGGAAAACAAGTACCTCAATGCGGAATGGTCGGTGTAAACAATAGTCTTATTCAAAACCAAGTAGGGACGAAATTTGTCAAAAGCATACACAACGGCCAACAACTCTTTCTCAGTCACAGTGTAATTTTGTTGGGCCGGATTCAAAGTCTTGCTAGCATAAGAAATGGGATGGAAATGTTTATCCTCCCTTTGGCCTAAAACGGCCCATAAGGCATAATCACTAGCATCACACATTAACTCAAAAGGTAATGACCAATCCGGTGAAATCATAATCAGTGCATTAATCAACTCTTTCTTTAACAAGTTAAATGCGTTAAGACAATCATCATCAAACACAAGCGGGACATCTTTTTCTAACAACTTGGTCATTGGCCGGGTTATCATGGAAAAATCTTTTATGAACCTACGATAAAAACCGGCATGACCCAAAAAGCTTCTAATTGACTTGACATTAGTAGGTGGATGTAATTTAGCGATAACATCAATTTTTGCTTTATCAACCTCTAGACCTGCTTTAGAAACTTTATGTCCCAACACAATCCCTTCCTTTACCATAAAATGACATTTCTCCCAATTTCAAACCAAATGTGCCTTTTCACACCTTTCAAGCATTTTATCAAGACTCTCTAAACAACTCTTAAATGAACTACCAAAAACAAAAAAATCATCCATGAAAACTTCCATGGAAGTTTCGATCATGTCTTGAAAAATGGCAATCATACATCTTTGAAAAGTTCCGGGAGCATTGCAAAGACCAAATGGCATCCTCCTATAAGCATAAGTGCCATAGGGACAAGTAAACGTGGTCTTTTCTTGGTCTTTGGGGTCAATGGGTATTTGGAAGTATCCGGAGAACCCATCCAAAAAGCAAAAATACTCGTTTCTGGTTAACTGTTCGAGCATTTGATCAATAAAGGATAAGGGAAAGTGATCTTTGCGGGTTGCATCATTCAATTTCCGATAATCAATACATACCCTCCACCCCGTGACAGTTCTAGTAGGAATCAATTCGTTCTTTTCATTCAAAACTACAGTCATCCCACCCTTTTTCGGTACACAATGCACCGGACTTACCCATGAACTATCCGAAATGGGGAATATGATTCCCGCATCCAGTAATTTTATTATCTCCTTTTTTACCACATCTTTCATGTTTGGGTTCAATATACGTTGTCTTTGCACAACCGGTTTAAAATCATCAATAAAATTTATGGTGTGCTTACAAAATTCTGGACTTATACCCGGAATGTCGGAAATTTTCCATGCAAAGGCCTTTTTATGGGCCTTAAGGACAGTCATAAGTCTAGATTTTTCATCCTCCAAAAGTGAGGAGGAAATGACAACGGGCAAGAAAGATGTACCTTTAAGATAAGCATACTCTAGATGGTCCAAAAGTGGCTTGAGTTCTAAATCGGTAGGAGGATTCTCTACCGAAGTTAGCACTCGTCTTCTATCATTAACGATGATTTCTTCAAATGTTTCATCTTCTGGTGGCGTTTCATCAACACTCGACGCCATGATCTCCTGCACCATTTCACCAACCATTTCTTGTTCTTCCTCACTACAAGCTAGAAATGCTTCATCTCCCTCCATGTTCAGAAAATCCATGAGCTTCTTTTCCAAAACATCTTCTTCTTCGACCACATCAATCCTGAAACAAGATTCATCACATGAGTAAGGATGCTTAAGAGCTTTATCAATATTAAAAACAACCCGGTCATCGCCAACCCCCAAGGAAATCTCCTTAGCTTTAACACGGATGATAGCATCCGCGGTCATGAGGAACGGTCGGCCAAGAATTAGGGGGACATTAATATCCGCCTCCATTTCAAGAACAACAAAATCTACCGGGAATATCATGTGACCTACCCTAATTTGCAAATTTTTTGCTATCCCCATGGGATATTGGAATGAACGATCTGCTAGCCTAATGCTCATGCGGGTAGGGGTCAAATCACCTAAAGACAATCTTTTGTACACAAAATAAGGCATTAAATTTATGCTAGCCCCTAAATCGGCTAATACGTTATACAATACAGCACCAAAAGTACAAGAGACAAGAAAACTCCCTGGGTCTTCTAACTTAGGAGGAATCTCATTCTTGATGATAGCTGACACCTCGGCACTCAGTACAGTTGTCTTTGCCTCTTCTAACTTCTTCCTATCCGAAACAAGATCTTTGAGAAACTTTGCATAATTTGGCATACCTGCAAGAAGATCAACTAAAGGAACAGTAATGTTAACATTTTGAATCAAATCAACAAACTTTTTAAAATTTTCCTTGATCTTCGCTTTCCACAATCGTTGAGGAAAAGGTATCTTTGGCTGATATGGTTTAACCGGTGGTTTCTCAACAGGAGTCTTCTCAGCAGTCTTGGATGGAACGGCCGGTGTCTTCACGGCTGGTTCCGATTCCATCTCAATCTCATCATCAACGGTTTCATCGGTTTCAACCTGCACAAGAGGAGTAACATCATTAGGCAATGGGTTTGCAGAATTATAAGTGTTACCTGCTCTTGTTGTGATCGCGTTGACTTGCTCGTTTCTAGCGTTCGGGTGGCTATACTTGGCTCCTGATCCTTGGTTATTTTGCTGAGGCTTAGGATTCTGCTGAGTATTGCTCGGTAATGTACCGGGCTGCCTATTTGATGTTCCTAGCCTTTCAAGCTTAGCCTCAATATCCTGAAATGTTGCTTGAGTACTCTTCGTACTCTGCTCCAGCTTACTAGCCAACCCGTCCAACCTAGTAGTCATAGCATCCCATTTGGACGCCATCTTCTTGTTCTGTTCTTCGACCTTCTCATTGGTGGCTTTCTAAGCGCCAACCAAATCCTTCATGATCTCCCTCAATTCCACATTCGCATTCTGCTGACTGTTGAACCTGCTGAACCTGTTTTCACTAAAACCAGAATTATTAGCATTATTAAACGAGGAAGAGGAAAAAGAAGTACCTGATGGCCGGTTCTGATAACCGGTGTTCTGGTTGAAGTTCCCTTGCTGATTTTGCACATAATTGACTTCCTGAGCTGGCTTATCCGGACAATCTTTTGAATAGTGCATATCTCCAGAGTAGTCGCATCCATCAGCAATCACCTTTACATCTCTTTCAATGTTTTTGAACCTCACTTCTTGGTTGTCAAATCTCTCATTCATCTGCTTCGAGAGTGCTTTGACTTCAGCAACCAAACTAGACTCCTCCCCACTTTCCACTTTTGCAACAGTCTTGCCTCTAGTTCTCTTACCTACAAGTTCTCCACGATTCGAAAACTCCTTAGCCATATCATCTAGGATTTTGTACCCTTCAGCTGGGGTCACATTGTTCAAACTACCCCCAAATGCTCCGGCTAATTCCCCTCGAGTTCTCTTAAGCAACCCATCATAGAAGATTTCAACTACTGCTTCTGTGTTCAAATTGTTTCCTGGACAATTCCTGATCATCTCCTTATACCGTTTCCAAGCGTCAACTACATCTTCCCCTGGATCTTGAGTGAATGACCTGATCTTGTTTTCCAACTGTCTTTGAGTCCTTATAGAATAGAACTCATCAATAAAACCAACACGAAGCTCATCCCAAGTGGTATACAAATCATCTGGCTGTTCCTTGAGCCATGCCTTAGCTTCTCCACATAAAGTGAGTGGAAAGAGCTCAAGCTTCACATTATCATCCTGATTCGCACCATAGTGGTAAAACCTGCAGATTTGCTCAAACCTTTCCAAATGGCCATACGAATCATTGTTTGTCACCCCATCAAACTTCTCTTCTTCCACACTTTTCAAATGACTTCCTTTGAGAGAAAAGTTAACTCCGGTGGTTGGAAGGCGAATAGGAGTGCCCCTATTAGTGGGTACATCTCTCATACGGTCACCATAAAGACGGTTATTGGGGTTTTCCGGTTCTCGATCACCCATTCTCCTGGCTGTAACTGGTCGAGTTGCCTGAAGATTTTCTCTAGGAATCTCGGTTAAATCAGGTTGATGAGTTTTATCCTGATTATCTTCTTCCCCTGAGCTATCACCAGTTTTGAACAAACCACTACCTTCGGAGAATTTAGAACTTAAGTGCACCTCGGACGTTGAACCTTTCTTTGAGTAATATTGATCCAAATCTACGTCCGGGTGGTCACGGTTTTCGGTGTTTGAATCTATGTTTCCGGTGTTTGAGGGCTCCGTGTTGTTTGATCTAAGTAAGCGTCGTCTGGCTTTCCCTGGATTAGACTGAGGACTAAGCAAAGGTCTACCAGAGGCTCTTGTGTTCATCAACTACAAGCACCTGCACAAGCACCACAAGAAAAACCGTTAACCGCACCAGAAACTAACAAAATAGAGTTAAAACAAAAATAAAATCAATCTATTAAAAACAAATAACTTCCTCACAAATGAATGCAAGGAAGGATCGAATCACAAAACTGAACAACTACTTAAACTAAGTCCCCGACAGCGGCGCCAAAAACTTGATGTGTATTTTCTAGTCTTAAATTTATGAACACGAAATACCTGGCTACTGACTACTACACACTTGCGGGCAGTGTACCCGTTCGTATGCAATATAGTTGACTTGGTAAACCGGAGTCGAACACAAGGACTTATTGAGTAATTGTTACAATAAAGTTATTCAGATTAAAAGGGGGGTTTTGTGGCCGAGTTGCCACTTTGCAAGAGTTAGTTGAAAAGTCAGTAACCCCGTAGGATTAATCACAAGAGAATATTTTGTTGTTGAATTTCAAACAATAATTTAAAAGGACACCCACTTGGATCAGCTCACATGCCAATCATCGGGTCTAAACATTACTTGCATTTGTTGAACAACTCAAAAGATAGACAAGACGAACTTCCGTTATACTTGACACTTTAATTGCTTTAAATATAGTTATCGCTTCCGCGTTTAATTTCTATCCAAAACAATGAAGCATTAAGTTCCTGAGTTGATTTTCACAATTTAACCTATAAAAGCTTTCTTCCGAACTGCTTATTCACCTAATCAGATTCCACTATCATAAGTGTTTACACATTCAAAATGAATTTAATTGTTTAAAAATCTTTACCATTAGTTTCTTCCGAACTCCAACGACTTTAGGTTAATTATGGACTGATCAACCTTTTCATAAATCAATTGACAATGACATAGATTTCTTCCGAACTTCTAATTACAATTATCAATCAATAAATATAAAAGATAAAAACAATATTCAAACTCAAATAAATATGGATCTTCGATTAAACATGAAAATCTTGTCCAACGATTGCAAGTAACATTCAAAATGACCCTATGACATGTTTACTACCCAAGCGGGTGTAAAGAGATTTAGCCTCTCATAATGAAAAGATGAAAACAAACAATAGTATATGAAAACATAATGTACCGAATGTAGAAATCCTTCCAAGAATGACTAAAAATCTAATACGGAATGATGAGAATAATCCAATCGTAATCTTGATCTTCAAAGTTGAATAAACTGATGAAAAACCTCCTTGAATGATGCAAAAATCGGCTGGAGTAACTAAGTTAGGGTTCTGGAATGAATAAACAAGCTATTTATATGTTTCCTAAATTTTTGCCCAGATTCGACCTTAAGCTGCGTGGCAGCTTATAAGCTGCGGCGCAGCTACCTTTGACCGTTGTTGACTATTTGACTTTCCTTGACTTCGCCTGGGACACAACTAGAAGAGCTGTTGTGCAGCTTACTAAGCTGTTGCGCAGCTTGGATCTTCTGTTTCACAGCTGCGGCGCAGCTCTTAAGCTGCTGCTCAGCTGTACTTGATTCAGGTTTGACTTTTGTTGACTTTCACCAAACTTCATCCAAACGACCCGGTAATCATCCGTAAGCACTTATTTCAGTTTAAGAATGTCGTTTTCTTCATAATTACGCTCAAGTATCTGCTATTAACCTGAAACACTAACAAATACCATAAACGCACCAATTGTATATGAAAATGACTCGTTAAACATGCTAACTTAACTATATAGACCGTGGGAAATGGGTATAAAATACGACATATCAGTGTCATGTAGACATCCTCATCAAGGTCACCATAGAGAAAAGCATTATTTATGTCAAGTTGGTAAATTGGCCAACCATTGTTAACAGAAATGGTTATAAGGCATCTTATAGTGACCATTTTTACAGCAGTGGAGAAGGTTTCATCAAAATCAATCCCCTGTCTTTGACTATACCCTTTAGCAACTAATCTAGCCTTGTACCTATCAACATCACCATTAGATTTATATTTGATTTTAAATACCCATTTGCATCCAATTGGTTCTCTATTAGGAGGGAGTTCAGTGAGAACCCAAGTGTTGTTCTTATACAATGCCTCAATTTCAGAATTCATAGCATCTACCCAAAGAGGGTCTTTTGATGCTTCTTCATAAGAATTAGGTTCAGAATATTTATTAAGATTGGCAACAAAGCAGGCAGTTTCATCATTCAGTTTAGAGTAACACACAAAATTGGAGATAGAATGCTTAGTTTTAGTGTTCAGAACATAATCCTCCAAGTTTTTGGGGGTTCTAGTAGTTCTAGAAGACCTTCTAAGTGGTGGAGGATGGTCAACCCTTTGAGTTGGAGCAGAATTGTTAACATCTAGATTACCCTCAGTTTGAGCAGTATCATCTAGGGATGTTGCAGGGGTTTCTAAGGGATGAGAATACCTGGCAGATTCCATGGCACCACCATTGTGATCCCTAGCAGATTCAATTGTACTACCAGAAGGATCACAACCCCTGCCATCATCCTTAGTGACATGAATTCTCCCTTCATCATTGGGTGTTGGTGTTTGAGCATTTATTTGGGAATCATTATTATCAAAATGAGCATCAGTGGTCATTTTTAAAGGTAAGATGTTTTCATAGAACTTGACATCCCTTGAAAAGAAGGTAGTTTTATTATCTAAAATAAAAAGTTTGTATCCCTTTTTTTCATTGGAGTACCCAATGAGAACACAATTTTCTGCCCTACTAGAAAATTTATCATGATTATTAAGAATGGTTGAAAAACATAGACACCCAAAGGCCCTTAAATGAGAGAAATTAGGTTGAACTTTATAAATTAACTCATAAGGGGACTTTCCAGACAGCACAAAGGAAGGTAGCCTGTTAATTAAGTAGGTAGCAGTTAGAATGCAATCAGACCAAAGGTATAAGGGTAACCCCCTTTGAAATATAAGGGCCCTTGCTACATTAAGCAAGTGCCTATGTTTCCTCTCAACAATGCCATTTTGTTGAGGAGTGTAAGCACAAGAAGTTTGGTGCACAATACCATTTTGATTCAAAAAGTTTGTCATTTTGTGACTAAGGAATTCACTTCCATTGTCACTTCTTATCATTTTAATGTTTCTTTTGAATTGGTTTCTTAACAGATTATGGAAGATAACAAAGTTGTCAAAAGTTTCTTCTTTACTTTTCAACAGGAACACCCAAACAGCCCTGGTATGGTCATCAACAATGGTGAAGAAATACTTGTATCCTTCTCTACTTTGAACCTTATAAGGTCCCCATAAGTCAAGGTGAATAAGTTCACCAAGAGTATGGGACCTATGCATACTTAATGGAAAGGAGTCCCTAGTTTGTTTGGCTCTGTGACAAATCTCACAAGGAGAAGTGTGAATAGTTTCCAGATTGATTTTGTTTTTAAGAACATGTAGAACAGGGTCAGCAGGGTGACCCAATCTGTTGTACCACAATTGGGCAGACAAGTGACATTGAAAACTAGCATGATTACTAACAATTCCTTTACCTTTAAAAGACCGATTGAACAAATATAGACCATCAATTTGTCTACCGCTCCCAATCACACTCTTTGTTTGTAAATCCTGTATCACACAACTATCTTGATCAAATCCTATGAAAGCTTTGCTATCTCTAGTTAAACTATGAACAGAGAGCAGATTTAAACAATATTCTGGCACATATAAAACACCAAATAAAACCACATTGTTAGACAGTCTAAGATCTCCAATATTTAGAATCCTAGCCTGGGTTCCATTAGGATGACCCACAGTTAAACCAAGACCAGATATGTCATACACATTAAACAAATAGGAATCATCATATGTCATGTGCTTATTAGCACCAGAATCACAAATCCAACCTTTAATGTACTTAATACATTTCTCAGCAACATTTGAGCAAAAGAATTTAGCAAAATTTGAGTTAAAAAAGTGATTTGAGTTGAAGAAAATACCTGCCATGTTGGCATGCACACCCTTGTTTGAGGGTTTATCACTCAAGAGGTTCATCAGTTTGGCATATTGATCAAGTGTGAGATCCATAGCAGAGAAGGAATCATTTCCAGAATGAGAATTAACATTGGGTGTAGAAGATGAAGAAGCAGAGTGAGTATTAGTGGGGTAATTAGGTCCAGGGGTTTGGGAATTGTTAGTCAAGGCATTATTAGATGAGGGTTTATAGTAAGACTGTTGAAAGTTTCTTCTGGCAGGGGTATCTTTTCCATATCCTGGAGGATACCCAACTATCTCAAAGCACCTATCAATGGTGTGACCAGGTTTATGACATTTTTTGCATTCAAGAGAAGTGTTTGGACCTCTTCTAAAATCAGAAGTCCTGTTAGTTTCAAAGGTTTTATCATTTCCAAAGTTTCTTTCATTTGTACTGTTAAAAACCTTATTACCAACCCTCCTTCCCTTGTTATCAAAGGTTCTGGCCACAAAAGCATTGTTTTGAGTCTTAGAGAGATCATCACTTGAGACAACACCTCTAAGTGACTCCTCTCTTGAAATAATAGCATAGGCAGCCTTGACAGTAGGTAGGGGGTCTTTGGTTAAAATGTTACTTCTAGCAAGAGCATAAGTATTATCCAACCCCATTAGGAATTGCATTAATTTTAAAAGGTTTTGATGTTCTTGAATCTCTCTAGCAGCATTACAAGTGCAAGTTGGTAATTTAGTTAGAGCATCAAACTGTTTCGAAAAAGAATTCAGCTTGTGATAATATTCAGAAAGAGAGGTTCCATTTTGTGTCAAAGAGTTAATTTTATGATGAAGATCAAAAGTAATGGACCCATCAACCTTGTCATAGGTTTCCTTTAACTCCTCCCAAACAGTTTGAGCATTTTTATAAAAGATTTGACCCAAATAAAGTTCCTCAGTAACAGATCCAAGAATTCAAGAAAGAACAACAGAATTGCATCTATCCCATTGCCTACCAAGCACATCAATATCAACAGGTTTCAAACAAGTACCATTTATAAATCCCATTTTATTTTTAGTGTCCAGACCAAGTTCCATGGCACAAGCCCACACTTTGTAATTTTCAGTTCCTTTTAGCTTAAAATTTATCAGAGGTGTTCCAGAAGTGTCACTAGCATGCAAATATAGTTCATCACCAATTTACTAATAAGAGTACCAAACATATTCTCATCCACAAAGGGATTCACATCAGCCATTTAAACAACACAGATAGATTACACAGAAAGCAGATAAATAACACAAGAGACACACAAAAAAGACACCTAACAGAATAACCAAGTGAGAAACCAGATTCCAAGACACTCAAGTGCTTGAACAGGTATCACTAGGTATTCTCTCTGCTACAAGAAAAGTTAGTAACAGATAAAAATAAGCACAAGCACAAAGCAAATAAGCAAGCACATGAAACACAAAGCAGATAAGCAGATTTTGAATAAACAAAATAAGAGAGATCCAAATCTATAGGCCAAACTCTCTGTACTCAGAGCACTTTAAGCACAAAGTAGTTTGCTACAGAAGAGGTAGGAAAGAATGCTTACAATGGGGTCGCCAACAGTAATTCCAGTTAACATATTAAGGGACATGAAAATATTCACCCACAATATATGATATTCAGTAAGATAAATCACTAAGATCAAAGAATCCACTTCAAGTGGTAAACCTACAACCCTTAAGAAAGAGGAGATCCACACACGAGCAAATGAGAATGTAACCAATCAACGAATCCACATAAACTAAAGAGTTTAGTTTATGTGTGAAAGGGATGATGAAAGGTATAATCAATCGATTCAGGAGGATTCTATATCAGAAAACCCCAAATCAAGAAGAAACCCTAAAAAAAAATATTTTATAATAAATAAATGAAGTTTCTTAAAATCAATCGAATCAGACACTAGCCTGAAGCGAGAAGATAGGCTAATGAGTAACCTGTCTCTGATACCATGTAAAAATTAATTAAAACTTAAGCAGAGTTTGCTAATAATATATGATGATTCAATAATCAACACAAAATATAGTCATAAGTACTGTTTTTATTAATAAGATCATAAAAGGTTTAAATACAGAAATAGTTTTGAACAAACCCTAACGAACAACGATTACAAATGATTACATCGAATAATATTGTTTGAATGATACAACAGTAACATCAAGACATGACTGCTAGGGAATACTTCAAGCCCCCTCTTCTTTCCAGCTTGTCAAGGTGAGTCCCTCATCATTTCACAATGAGCATGTCCAGTTTTAGTTCTTAAGTTTCTTCATATATAAAATCCTGCACTAAACAACTTAAGTTAGAAACAATACATTGCATAATTAAGCTATATAAATAACAGGACGTGATCTACCTAACGGTGAAGGTTTGTGGTGAATTGGTCCTACTTCCTAGTGCCGATTCTTTCTTTGTGGGTTTAGCAAAAGCCCTCCTAAAGTAGGGAGTTTTGAGTTGAACAGTTTCTATTGGTTGTTGATAACATGACAAATTTGGTAAACTTTACCAATTGGTGATCATCCCCTCCCTCCAAAGTGTTGCAGTTTGAAATGGTCATTGCTATGAGGAAGAGCGAAGATGGAGTTGGAGTAGGGTCAAGCATATATCAAATAGTAATATATATAGAGTGGATTTGTTTTATTTCTAGGATATAATATACGAGTAATTTTTTTGAAAGAAGTGAAAAAGAGGTAAGAAAAAAATATAGTTGATAGTAGTATTTTTTTTTTGTAATGTGAATGGAGAAAGAAGGGAGGTGGTGTTGATAACTTGATATATCAACGAGAAAGAGGTGAGAAAATGGTTTGGGTTGGGTGTATTATTGTAGTGAAGTCAAGTCTTTAGTCTACTATGTAAAGGTAAAGTCTTTGGTCTACAATAGTATTGTAATAATTTAATCTAAGGTCATGGCTAGCACTACATGAAATCAAAAACCTTTTAAGTAAATTCTGTTTTGGCATTTGATTTTCCATGAACTTGTGAACAATATATATTCTCTTCATTCACTATTCTCTTCATTCACTGTAAGCTTCAGATTGCTATTACCCCAACTAGTTTTTGAAAACATAAGTTAATCTATAGAGATGGGTAGCATTTTTAGAAGTATATTACCAATTTGTTCTTCAAAAAAGGATGTTGATGATGATGAGTACAATCTTGAGTATTCGTTTGCCACAGACTACATTGGTCCTCTGGTTTCTTGCGCTATTCCTAAGGCAGTTCCTGTTAACGTTGGTGATATTTCAACCGCGTCTATTATGTCTACGCCTGCTAATTCTGGTAATTTATCGTTACCGGTTATTTATCTTCTTGTTAAGAGAGAGGGTAAGTTCTTTTCACTCAAGGGCAGTCGTTTAGGGTCGGGTTCCATAGATAATGATGCATACATACCTGGTTCACCAGAGGGAGAAAAATGTTCGGTTTCATTAGGATTTTCAGAGAGCCAAGAAAATTCTCAAGACTTTTCAATGAGCTCAGATGTTGATGGTTTAGGCAACGATTGCCATGAGATTGAAGATTTGCATGATACTAGTGAAGAAGATGGAACCAATGAGGAGATACCAAATTATAATGACACAACTCACATGGTTACTTTTCGTGAACCGGAATCAAGTGGCATGGTTCATGAGGAAAGCTACTATAGTAGTGAGCCAAGAATAATGCATCAAGAAAGGCCACATGCTGATCCCAACGTCAAGAAATGGTTATGTCATCGTTGCTTTAAGGGAAATCGGTTCACTATTAAGGAAAGTTGCATTGTTTGTGATGCAAAGTATTGTAGTAAATGCGTGTTGAGAGTGATGGGGTCAATGCAAGAAGGTAGGAAATGTATTAGTTGTGTTGGGTATCCAATTGATGAGTCAAAACGTGCGCAATTAGGGAAATGCTCAAAGGTTCTTAAACAAGTGCTCTCGGATTTCCAAGCTAAACAAGTAATGCTTTTTGAAAAATCGTGTCAAGTAAATCAAGCGCCATATTGGCTTGTTATCGTGAATGGCAAACCTCTTACTTTAGAAGAAGTGATTGAATTGCAAACGTGTGCCTACCCGCCAAAAAAACTTGTACCAGGATGCTATTGGTATGATAAGTTGTCTGGTTTATGGGGAAAGGTGAGGTTTCATACCCGCTTTCGCTGTTTGCTAAATGACCCGTTTATAATCATATGTTTGTTTTTGTGTTTTAACACGTAAATATACTCGTAATATTTGCATTCCATTGATGTTTATAGAGCCATAGAGGAGGCTAAATTGGCAAGTTTTGTGGATTGGGTAACATGTCACGATTCATGCGAGTCATAATGGGTAATTTTGGTTCAGGCCAAGCTGACCCGAAACAATATTTTGAATAAAATAGTTTACTAGGGTTTATTCATTAAAAAGTATTTTAGATGACATCTAAGACTTTTACCACCTTTGATCCATTTCCTTTTAGCATTTTTTTTTTGTTTAATTTACTTGTTGACAGTTAGAGATCATTGTATAGCAGATAGACCCATTCAATGGAAAAATAGTCGAAGTTTCCATCTCATATAAGAACAGGAGATATATATCTTCTCAGAAATATATTTTGGCAAATTTATGTCATGGTTTTCAATAATGTTTAACACAAATTTTGTTTACTACAAACAGGAGGGGTATAAGCCTCGCCAGATTATTACTCCCGGAATGTCAATTGGCGGTTCCATAATGGAAAATGCTAGCAATGGAAACACAAAAGTAAAACTGAACAACAGAGTGATCACTAAAGCGGAACTCTTTTTGTTGAAGGTCAGTAGATTTTTTACTTAAAAGGAATACTGAATCTATGGTCAATATTTGACATTCCTGCGAATTATTCAGTTTGCCGGAATCAATTGGAAAGGTGAACCTGAATTTAGGGTAAGCCATAATGGAAGTTATCAGGTAGTGGGACAAAACCAAAGGAAGGGTAATATATGGGCAAAGGTGCGTAATTTGTATATGTCATAACTTTCCATATATATATTTCAAATTCCGGACAAACTCACTTATGTTATCTCGATAACTTTGACTTCAGTCGGGAATCAATTTTTGTTGTGCGCTCTTGTCGTTGCCAGTTCCACCCAAATCTTTTATCTCTTCTGAGAAAGAATTAGTTAACAATGGCTGTCAGTTTGGGCAGAAAATAGCCACTGATACAAAATCGCTAACTAAAATACTTCTAGTTGGTAAAGATCAATCTGGTACAAGTGCTATCTATAAACATGCCAAGATCCTTTACAAAGTTCCATTTTCTGAAGATGAGCGTCAAGAAGTAAAGTCTTTGATCCAGAACAACTTGTATCGTTATATCAGTATTCTGCTCGAGGGTCTTCAACAATTTGAAGAGGATTATTCAAGTCGCATCGAAAGAAAACTAGATCATCAACGTGGCAGTTCAGGTAGATAGTGTAGATTTGACATAGTCAGAAATATTTTCGTATTTACCATATGTTATTTCAATCTAAATCCTTTGTTTGTTCAGCAACAGGAGGTTTGTTCGATGAAGTTGAAGAAAACATTTATTCTTCAAGTACAAAACTGAAAAAATTCTCTGAATGGCTTCTTCAAGTTAAAAGATCTGGCAATCTGGATGTTGTTTTTGCAGCTGCAGCTCGTGAGCATTCGGTACTAGTTGAAGAACTCTGGAAGGACAAAGCCTTTCAAGCAACTTATGCTAGACGTAATGAACTTCGTGCACTCCCAATAGCTGCTGATTATTTTTTACCTAGGGTATGCACTCATAGATCTTATGATCGATTCACATCTATTAACATGGTGTGCTTGTTTGTTTCAAGTTTTCTAATTCAGTTATTTGGTTTGTACGCAGGCGCCTGAAATTTTAAGTATGACTTATGAGCCTTCTGATATGGACATTTTGTATGTTGATGGCATTACATCTTCTAATGGGCTTGCTTCAATGGAGTTCTCAGTTCCCTCTACAATATTAAATAGCGACATCGAGGCCACTGAGCAGAATAATACTTCACCACAAAGGTTAGTAATATTATTACATGTTGAACTCTTCGCATAATGTCCAGCCTCTGATACAGATAAACACAATCAATGAGGGGCAATATGGCCATTTTTGCCTTTTTGAACCTTTGATCAACCTCTAGCATAAATTCAGGCAACAACATGGGTGGGTTGTATTACTTATTGAAATGGGTTCAGAGTGAAACAGGTAAGTTTTGGTGCAGCTTCGGCCGCAGTGCACATTTTTTGTTCATTTTCACTTTTTTATAAATGATTAATGTGTTAAATAATGTATATTTACAATAGTAATCCAAATTTTTGAATAAATTGTTTGACCCATTTGAGACGAGGAAAAATGAAAAAAAGAAAGAGAGCTAATATTTCAGTAATTTTGTTAAAATTGCTATTCATTCATTCGTGACTCCTATTTAAATGTTGAGAGGTTAAGACAACTTGTTTCGTCATGTTCCAAAAGTATACAGTTTTTAATCTCAACGAATTTAACCTGCAACCCAAACTGGCTTTTTGGGCCTATATTGTTTGAGGTTTGTTTGCATAATGCTGAGCCATTCTAAACATGAACCATACCCTTGCAGGTATCAACTGATTCGAGTGAATTCAAGCAACCTAGGACACAATTGTAAATATCTAGACATGTTTGAAGACATAGATCTCATCATTTACTGTGTTGATTTAACTTCCTACAATGAGTATACCATCAACAACAACTTATTTCTCAAGAACAAGATGCTAGAAAGCAAGGACACGTTCGAAAAAATAGTCACCCATCCAAGATTCAAAAACAAAGCATTCCTTCTAATACTCAACAAGTTTGATCTGCTTGAAAACAAGATCAAAACTGCACCTCTTACACAATGTGAATGGTTTCATGATTTCAAGCCATCCATCACCAACCATACATATAGTGCTACAAGCTCAAAAAGTAATACTAACAGCCACAATACTGCATCCGTAGCGGAATATGGTTTTCAGTACATTGCTGCAAAGTTTAAGAAGCTGTTCAGTGAGTTGACTGGCCGAAAACTGTATGTTTCTCCTGTAACAGGGTTAGAAGGCGATAGTGTTGATGCAGCTATTAGGTATGGGAAGGATGTTTTGATGTGGGTTGATGAAGAAAATAAATCCATCTCTAGTAACAATGAATGGTCTACTCAAACTACAGAGACTACATTAGAAGGACATCAGAAATAAGTCTGTTCGTGTATTTGTTATATCTTTCAAGTTACTTGACCTATCAAGTTGTTTGTGAGTATAAACTATAGTTAGGGTCTTTATTGTGGGTCTGGTTTGATATTTTATTAATTTACATTCTCTCACAAACCCACAATTTCATAAGTCAAGTTGTTTTTTAACTTCAGAAAATACTAATCTGAATATGCCCATACCATATCAATCTCGATTAGCTATTAACGTTTTTATAATTAACGTCATCTTTATAATTACTCTAACACCATGTGTTAAATAATACGGAGTAATTAATATCTTTTTACGTTTTTATTTTTTCTGCGGGTGCTATGTTACGATTCCTTCTAATATTTTCTAGACAAACTATTGTGATATAATTTGTTGTTAAAAAACAGCTAAACATGACAAAACCACAGCGAAATGCGGGTTAATTTTCTAGTTTTAATATAAATAAGTGATTTTGTGAGAAAAAGTAAAGTTACCAATTATTAAAATATAAAGATACATACAACTTAATTGTCTTGGATCATCTTTAATAACTCACACAATTGAATGAATTGGTGAACTCATTTGTAAGCTTCCAGCTCCAATAAAAAGAAGAAACAAAAGGTATGGTTTGTTGGATGGATGCCACATCTTCCTTATAGACAACTTTTGCCCCAAACTTTACAGGATTCCCCGAATAGCTTGTTATTTCAAAGACAAGATTACCTTCGGTCATATGAAACCAATCTTCTCTTTCAAAATCATTATCATTGCCTCCATGAAGCTGCTCGAATAAACCATATGGTATGTAACCAATCCACAAATTCCAATCAGCTTCTTCGATCTTATTTGTATTATTAGCCTCCAACTTTGAAACCGGCATTTCATCATTTTCGAATCTCAAATTTATATCAGGATATAGTAACATTGTTCTTGAAACACAACACATAACAAACCCTATGATTTCAGTTTGTCATTGGGGAGGTAACTTCAATGCTATCTTACACCCTTCTTGTTGTTCTTTGATCCAATGTGGAATATTGCAGCCAGGAATATGAATAATCAAACCACCATTAACTGCAGCCCATTTCTGCATTCAATAACCTTTATAGCTTTAAGCTTCTAACACATAATCCGAAAAAAAAAATCTATTGTAGTATAAATATTGTTTTAGCTATGACATGTATTTTTTCGTAATTAAAAGTGATAGTTGAAAAAAAGTATTACATATGTCCTTAGAGTATGGTTCAGTGCAACAACATGACATCAAATATCTCCTAGTATTAAAGTTTACATAAAACTAATCCATTTAGCATCGTCTGACCCTAATGTGTTAGAAAACATTGGCCCAATAATCTAAATCTACGGTGAATTACTTAATTTTGATTTTGGATATATGCTTAAAGAATTAAAATGACACAATTAGTCAGATAACAACTTAAAGAGAGAGAGAGATAATTAACCTTAAAGAACGATTCGTCCAACATCTTATCCAAATATCTTCGATTCCCTTTATCTTCTAGCAGTTTTGGACAGCGTAAGATCTGTATCTTAGTCAAATACTTGTACTCTTTTGACAGATCATCAATTTTCTTCAATAATTTGCAATATTTAACTGTCAATACTTGTATCTCTGGTGGGAGGCCATGTACACTTTGTAGTCCACTACAATACTCGATCAGGAGGTATTTAAGACTAGAAAGATGTGATATGCTTTTCGGTAACTGGATTAATCTAGAGTTGAAACTTATATGTAATTCTTCCAAGGAGGAAAGCCCATGCAGATTTTTGGGGAAATCATTGTCTCCGTATGAACCCGAAAGATATAACTTCCTCAAGTAACAAGAATTTGTCAAAGCATGATAATGAATGGAGTCTATGTGAAGCTCTTTCAGACTTTCCATGCTTTGAAAATCATATGGCAATTTTTGTAGTTTCCAACAAGAAGAAAGGCGAAGGATGCTGAGACACTTTAACTCCCAAATTGAGTTTGGAATGTTCTTGAGACTTGTGCATCCACCAAGATCCAAGTAGCTTAAGCCAGAGAGATATTTTATGGATGATGGGATTTCTTCTATTTTAGAACAATGACTAATGCCTATTTTAGATAGATTGACCATACATGGTGAGAATTCTGGGATTCTTTTAAGAGAACTACACCAAGGCAGGATGAAGGTCTCCAAGGATTCCATCCGAAGTATAGATGGGAGACACTTGAGTTTAAAGCAACCGGTCATGTCCAAAGAACAAAGCTTTTTCAGATTCCCAAGAGACTCATGAACCTCCACCAGATTCCGACAATATGACAAATGCAAACTCTCGATGTTTGGTGCCCCTGACACATCTGGAAACCTTTTTAAGGAATCACAACTTCCAAGTCGAACGAATTTCAAGTTTGAATTTTTATACAAAGAAATTCCTGATGCTAAATAAGAGATTGGTTTCCATATACTAAATACCTTTTTCACCTTCCATAAATGTTTGATTTTGGCCTCCTCCATTTCAAGCCCAACAAGCTTACTCATGTGTGCTATAGGCACAGAAGAGAATGGGTATTCTCTCCAGCAAAACCATCTTAACTCATTAGGGAGAAAGCTAGGTTTACGACAAGTGAAATTTCCGTAACAATGGAGTACCCGAAGATTCTTCATGCTTTTAAAAACATTAGCACTCACACTCTCCTTCAAGTCAACATCATAATCCCATGGCACCATGATGCCCTCGATTAATTCTAGTTCCTACAGTAAATGAACATGAAACTTAGATCAAAGTGTACTCATTTTAAAACTAAGACATTGTATACATTAGCTAGTAATTGAAGAGAGGTTTATTACCTTATTATTGATTAAATCGTGGATCTTTTCGGGTTCCCATAGCCTGCTATTCGGAGCACTTTCTTGAACTACTTTCCAACCCATTTCTTGTATAAGATCATGCATATCTAGTGTATTGTTTGATGAGATGGTTATAAGAGATTTTTCAACAAGAACGCTGATCCCTATAACCGGGTCAAAGCCAAAGCTATCAAGCATTCTAGTAACATCATCTACATCTTTCCCCTTGTAAAAGCAAGCAATGTCTAGAAATATTTGTTTCTCCAAAACATTTAGATAGTCAAAACTTAACTTCAACATGTCCAAAACCTCTACACTTGGTGTTTTTGCTAGCGTATTGAGAGCACTTCCCCACACACTTGCTTCTCTACCATATAGAAAAGAACCTAAAACTTTCAAGGCCAGAGGGAGACGATGTGTGCAGTTTATTGCACGATTGGTGAGATCCATATACCCATCTGGAGGGCTACTTTTCCTAAAAGCATGCCTAGTGAAGAGCTCAAAAGCTTGATCACTACGTAAAAGACCTGGTTTGTACTTGTCGTTAACATTAGCATATGATAACAAATGCTGATCTCTGGTGGTTATAATGATTCTACTTCCGGGACCAAACCACTCACGTGTTGCAGCTAGGAACTCTAATTGCTTGACATCATTCACGTCGTCAAGTACAAGAAGAACCTTCTTTCTGCAACATCTTTCTTGTATAATTTCGGCTCCCTGATTATGATCCTCAACCTTGTACCCATGACGCTCCCCTAGAATATTATTAAGAATCCTTTCTTGTAAGGCGCATATATCCTTTTTACTAGAGCTATTCTCTCTAACGTCAGTAACAAAGCTACTACCCTCAAACTTATGAACAATTCTGTTAAACAAGGCTCGGGCAATAGTTGTCTTGCCTATCCCTCCCATTCCCCATATCCCCACAATGCGGACCTCCTCGGATGCATCCGTCTTTAACAATGAAATTAAGGCATGGATACGAGGCTCTATACCAATTAGATGGTTTTCCCTACTCGCACCACGAGGTTCTATATCGGCTAAGATGTCTTTAACAATCTTCTTTATAAATGTTGATTCACTGACATACATTAATTGATTATTATTATTAGCTACATGAGTATATACATACCTTTATATTGTCCTCAAAGATGATTTGAAGTGATAACATACCTATTGAGTGGCAAGATATGTTGGCCAGATAAACTAGCGGCCGCACTTAAAGCATCTCTCCACTTGTTAACTTTATCAATCTCATCCTTAAACTTGTCTTCATACGTCTCGAACGCCTTTGCAAAATCTCCGTTCTGTTTGCGAACATTGGACGGATCCACATGGTAGAACACAGGTATCACCTTTTGACCCATCTGCTTGTGACATTCCATGATGTTGGAAAGTTCTTCCAAACACCAAGAAGAGTCAGCATAGTTTTTAGAGAAAACAACAACACCAAACCTTGATTCTTTAATGGCTTTCACGAGTTCTTGAGAAATGGGTTGGCCTCCACCGAGTATCTTGTCATCTTTGAAGGTGTGTATACCTTTTTGAGTTAGAGCAGCATAAAGATGATCAACAAAATTGTTGCGAGTGTCATCACCCCTGAAACTTAGAAACACGTCATATGTCCATCCTCCTTTTCTTTTTTGTACAACACTTGAAGGAAACGAAGATGGGGAGGAAGTCATTGAATTAAAGTGAATAAAACTGGATTGAATGGAAGTGATATATGCAAATCTAATAATTAATTAAGCTCAAACAGGCGGCTGTGATGAAGTTTGTATTATCGACGAAAATGTTTTTATTTTTATATCTGTCATGGTGTGATAAAGAATCAGCCACGTATGTACGCTATCTCTCTCTTAAGTCTTGACTATTTGAGTATTTGACTTTATGGTCTACGTTTGTTAAGCTTTGAGATCCTTTCGCTTTAACCTTTAAGAAATTTTCTTGTCGGTTTCGCAATTCGCATACATTATTAGTTAACGAGGTATATCAACGGGTTTTTCTTCTCTACGGCATTACACTCAGGTCGAGTTTATTTCACTGAATTTAATAGAATTGAAATTGAATTTCATTTCTTAATACGTTTGGTTGTTTGAAAGAGGAGGAATCTCATTCCGTAGGAATGTAAACATTCCATCATTTGATGGAATCTCCATTCCTTGGGGATGGAGGAAATAATTTCATTCCTACCGTCACTTGAATTCTCAAAAAATCAAAAACATTTCGTCAAATTTCATTCCTTCAGATTCCATTTCCTTCTAAAGATTTCATTCCTTCCAAAAATATTCTGCCAACCAAACACGCCCTTATATTCATAATGATAAAACATTGACTTAAAGCTATGCTTAATATTTTTTTTTATGTTTGATCGACCTCATAAGTTTCTTCTCTTAATTAATCTTTATTATTTATCATTTAATATACTATCATCTTATTATTAGTCCAATCGTTAAACATAAAATAGTTCTATTAATCATTAGTATTATATATATATATATATACTATATTATAAGACAGTTGAACTAATGACTTATTAACCAATCAAATCGTTTAATTTCATCAAATTGACTCTCGCTTATGTCATCATATAGATTAGTTATAAATTAAAAACTCTAATAATCATTATCCAAATATATTATTATATTAGTATTTATATTAATTTTTAGAAAAAATCTCATTAATTTAAACTTTTTTTGTTTTCCATCAATAATTTATATTTTTTAGCCCTCAACACTTAATTTATATTTATTTTTAGCATCAACTTGAGGAGATTTTTTAAAAAGTTACAAAAGATATTTATATTTAATTTTTTAAAGTTTCAATTGTCACTCAAATCAAGAATCTTAATTGTTATTAAAGAATATGAAAACAATCCTAATTGTTATCAAATTATCATAGGACATGTGATTGAAAGTAAACCTATTCATGTTATGAGTCCGCATCATGATCAAATACATATACTTGAATGTCAAGTACATGATCACAAGTATGTTTATATTTTAATTCCCAATTATCTTTAATAATAATATCAAATTATGAGTACAACTGGTTTCAAAAATGCTATAATAGAAAAATTATTGTAGCATGTGCCTTGTGGAATGACTACGACAAACAATTTCATCAATATGTCTCAGCTAATAATGACAGTGACGAACATGTGAGTAATGTAATACAACTTGCAAAGTATAACACTTAGAATTGTATACGTTCAAAATTATAAGCTTTTATGAATTAAATGTATGAACGTCCAATATTGACAATATCGTAAACCCCGTGTCCAATGTTGGACACAGATCTAAAATCTAGTTTTATTTTATACGATGACATGTTAAATTTGATATCAACCTTTTCAATTATAGATATTTATATATATTGGTAAATTAAAAAAATATCTTCTATTATTTAACACGTGATGTTAAATGTAACAACCCTCAATTTTCAACTATGACAATTTACGTAGATTTATCTAGGTATCTATCACTAGAGGTTTATTAAAAGAATTGACCTTCTAGACATTTAAGGCGTAGTGATAATTGCCCTCTAGTTCAATGAAATACCATATATGACTAGTTATTTTAGATTTGCCACAAACAATAATTATAATTATTTAAGACAATCTCAAAATGATTAAATGATCACAATCTGATAAGCTTGTAACATAATCAATCAAAATCTATGTATCCAAAATTATGATCCAACAACTCAAATGATAACAATATTCATCAATGAAATTTACAAGTCAATTATATATATATATATATACACGAAATATATGTTTATATATATAAATATATATATATAATATAATATAATATATATAGTAAAAAGTTAAAACGAGAACCAATAAAATATCGAGAACTATGAGAACTCTTATCTCATTAATATCTTTAGGGATAGTATTGTAATTTTATAAATCAATTTATATAATTAACAATCTAAATGAAAAATCTCCACAAATATCTCCGTGAGTTATGTGAACAATTTGGCAGTTACTAAATTCTTATTTTATGACGTATTTTAGGACTTCTTTGTTTGGAAAAAAACGAACAAAAAATCTGCTATTGTTACAAGTTACAACATCATTATTTAATTTAATATTTGTATATAGCATATACGCTCTTACCACTTTTTCCAGCAATAGCAAGCATCACAAAGATGCATACTTACCAGTTTTTCATAATTCTAGAAAGTCAAAATTCTAAAAATTGGTCTATTTCTTGATAGTGTCGAATATTAAGTGGTATCGACAATCAAAGGCTTTCATGACATGGCATTACGTAATAGATTACTTAATTTTCCACAAAAACGATTAGCATCCAAACGAATAGATGATAACATAGTGATGTGTGAAATCTAGTTTAATAATTTATAACAAGATCTACCGTTTACTAACTACCACACACTTACGGGCAGTGTACCCGTTCGTATGTAATATAGTTAATTGGTAAGACCATTATCGAACACAAGGACTGAATGTTGTACTTAAGGTCGTAAAAATGTAAATCAAGAGAAAGTTTGGTTTGTGACCGAATTGTCACTTTGCGTTTAGAAAAGTTAGTTTGCGGAAATTAAAACAAATTAGTAATCCCGAAGAATTAATCGAAAATGGTTTTAGTGTAAACAATAATTAAAATGCCATCTATGTCGAATCCGCTCCACAAGAAGTCTAGGTTGCATATGGTTTAAGCTCAAAATTCAATAATGTTGGTGATAATAATCGTGACAAGTCAAAAACAAAAACGGGTGCACTACGTTTGTAAAATCTACTCAATCACCTAATCAACTCAATTTCTTGAAACAAGTGGCACCACCAACCCTATTACAATTCCTTGAACTAACTAGTTCGTTTGATTATTTAAATAACAATTTTATCTTTGTGAAAGAAACGTGGTACCATCAACCGTTAAATCCACTTAACAAAGTAATTTCTTTTAAACTTGTATTCTTTACTATCATACCATGACCTAGTAAAAGTTATTCATAGACAAACAACTAAAATAATACTTGCATTCAACTAGTACCACTATCAAAGAACATAAATACTACCAAGAACACAAATTTAAGTGGAAGAAATCACGTCATTAAGATCTTGACAAAATGTTAAGTAAAACCAACTTGAATTCAAAATACTATGCAACCATAACTAATTGTTTCACTTCATCTTCATAGATGTATAAAGATTTAGCTACTCATAGTAAAAAGAGCTAAAGATTCAAATAAAAAGGAAGACATAATGTACCAAATATAGAGAACAAATCCAAATCGAGGTTACAATCGTGCTACAATGAGTAACAATAGCTAAAATTAATCTTTAAGTCTTCAAATGATGTTGGAGTAGTGAAAAACCCTTGAAAATCGGCTGGAAACAAAGTGCGTGAGCTAAAGTGTCCATGACTAGGGTTAGGGTGGAATGGTGGATGGTATTTATACCCCAAGAGAGAGAAAATGGTGATGTCAGCTCGATCTCGCGCCACTAGAAACTCGGGTCGCGCCGCTAGAGGTGTTTTTGAGCACTTCTGACCGAAAAACTACAAACTAGCGCCGCTAGGACTCAATCTAGCGCCGCTACTGGACTTTATTCAGTGGCTTGTGCCGCTAGCCAGCAAGCTAGTGCCGCTAGTTTTGCCTGGAACCGTCATTTCAGCTTTGTTCTCGACCTTGTTTCATCCGTTAGTGCATATGGATCTTCCCTAAGTCATTTTCTACCATTTATGAGCGATAACTTGCTTTAGACCTAAAATCACTAGCAAATACCATAATGCACCACAAAACAAGTATAAACGGCTATAAAACGGGTACAAAACGTCCAATTTGTATAGGGGAAACATGTATAAAATGAAACATATCAAACCTCCCCACACTTAAACGTGCTTGTCCTCAAGCAAGTATGCACTATAACTATTCTCCAATACCACTCAAATCAAAATGTCAAAACAATACCTAGTTGTAAGAGAAGTCTCCAACCAAGCGGTGTTGAATACCAAAAGCAAATGCATTTAAAGACTAATGAGCAAAGTTTTAGACGAAATCAGAAAATTCTACTAATCTAGAGCAAAACCATCTTTCGGTTACAATTAGAATCCGCCCTATGCTTGTGTACACCTCTTTAACATTTCTATCATTCCAATTGGCCTTAGGCTCGCTCTTACTAAGCTTATAATCCACTAGCAAGCATCACAATTATTATTAGCAACATAAGCAATATTCCACAATGAGTATTGGTATATTTGTCCACTTAAACACTCACGCCATTGGTTTTCCATAAGGTTTTCATTACGTTATACTTATGAGTCTCTTGAAAAAACATACTCCTATGGTCTAGAATTACAACTCTATCCACATATTAGGTGATCATACGAAAGTGTACTTTAAGCGTCCGGCCAGCGGTTCGCTACGGATACGTGAGTATCGTTAAGAGACATACACCAGAACTCAAGGTTGAGTTGCATATCCAAAGGCCATGCTCTAAATACTAACACATACGAGAACAAAAAGTTTTATAATTTAATACCCGTGAGTTTCTATGAGACCCGTGTAGCGAATTTTCAGACAACTCATCCCAAGTTGGAAGCTTTAGGTGAGCTAGGTAAGAAGAAGTCACCCCAAGGACCTACTTGTTCAAATCTCAAAGCCTACATTAGCATTAGACTATTGAAAAATGTTTTGCGCATGTTCCCGCATGTGCCACCCATTTGATGCCGAAGCACCCCAGACACCCCGATATGAAGACTCAACATAATGACTAGAGCTACAACCTATAACATAAGAATTAAGGACCGGACATTCGGTGTGCAAACCATATGTTAAGTCAAATTACCACAAGTATATTTAAACACATTTCAAGCACTTTAGCGCACAATTTGCAAAATTCAAATGGAAAACCTCAAGCGGTGCCTACCAATACATCATCTAGTGAAGCTATTATTCACATTTGATTTATCATTAAGGTACAATTAGTGAGCAACCTAGATTATATTGAAGTTCGGAGCAAGCCTATGACCCCTTGGAATGATGAACTGCCACAAGCACTAGAAAAGGAAAGCTAAAGGTAAACAATCTCAAGTTCTATCCTAGATTAGCAAAATCTTATATTAACTTCATTTTTCGTCTTTGCACAAAACCTATAGCCTCAAAAATTTAAAAACATAACCAAAATGCTAATAAAGGAAGGAAACTTCAAAATAAATTTTCATTTTTTTTCAATTTACCATCCCCCTCCCCACACTTAGGTTGTACATTGTCCTCAATGGACGGATAACTAAGGTGAATAATGGGAAAAAAGGAAAAATGCAAAATGTAGAAAGGAAAAGAAATAAAAAACCTCCGGGTGAAACCATGAATTTTCCATAGCACGGTTGACTGCCAAAATTAAGTAGGCAGCATGCCCGCTTGTTGTTCCATAAATTTTAAAAGCAATATCGAAACAAAACAACTTGCTAACTTGAGACAATCCCCTGATAACACCAATAACAAAAAGAGAAACCAAATATCCAACAACATAGTTCAAATAAAATAAAGTACAAGAAACAAACAAACAAGTGTCTCATCGCCAGCACGGCGGAATTACAACCAAATTGAAAGAAATTAAAGTTCAAATGTCTAATAAGTTTCAGAAAATAGAAAGAAGAGAGAGTGAATCAATTCTCCTCCATGTCATGAGAAGAAGGGACACCATCACCAGCATTAGGATCGGCTGGCTCACCAAAGATACCTCTGTAAAAGTCAAAAGCATGCCCCGAGTAGCGCTCCCCACTCGTATGTCTATACGTGCCAAACTGGGGAATATCCGGAGCATCCCCTGCTGTCCCACTAGTGCCTGCCATGCTCGAACTCGGGCCCACCCAACCGGGTTGCTGCTGTGGAGTGGGTTGACTAGGGTGTGGACAGAAAAACCCAAAAGTAGTGCTGGCAGGCATGAAGATGGAAGGAGGACTAAAGTCCTGAGTAGGCGGTGGTGGAGGTGGAGTCTCTGGCCGAATCATATGGTTGATATAAGGTTTCCAATACTCGTTCTGGTAACCCAAGCGGGTCACCTGGCTCCACATCGTCCTTGTACCATCAACTAGCATATCTTGAGTATCTCGCATCTGCCTCTGCTCCATCAAAATCTGATCAATCTTAGTCCCCCAATCTACAAAATCATAAGAAGGATAAAGGTTAGGAGGTGGTTGTTGCTCCCTAGGTGGCGAGTCCATCCTCAGTCTCTGTGCAGGCGGCTCTTGCTCCCCATCTGAGTGTAAATCACTCGGGTTAGTGGTTCTTATCACTTTTGCCTTTTTCATCTCCTTAACGTCCAAAAGAGTGGTCTCCATTCTAAGCATAACCTCTGACCGACCCTCGTGGGTATCACAACCAAGCCTCTCCACCATCTTGGTTACAAAATGACCACACAAATACCTATGCTCCTTACACCTATACATGTGTCTAGCCAAAATATATGGAGCACAACAAAACCATCCAGAAGTGGGGAGCTCCTCAAACTGTCTAAGCAACCATAAATCATCAACAGTGACCTTATCAGTTACAAACGAATGAGTAGGTGATCATCTTATGAAGAATCTTCAATCTCTTGGACCGAATGTCCGACACCTTACTCACCCCAGAATAAAACTTTTCGTTCCCCGAAATACTAAACCAATAAGAGTCAAATGGCATGTTATCATCAAAGGAAGAAGTATGAAATGAACTCCTGTCCACAAACAGATATACCGAGCCATCCTCAATTTCCTCAACCTCGAAAATTTCACATAGATATCCAAACTCAACAACGGTACAGTGGCGCTGCCTACCCCCCAACCGAAAGTGGATCACCCGATCCTCTAAAAATTCATCAATAGGTAGGTCTTGTACTCGAAGTGTAGAATAAAACTCCTGGCACCACTCTTTAACAACTGTTTTCCTCAATTCAAAGATTCTCTTCCACATCGGTATCCGCACCATCTCATCCCTTTGTTCAAACCAAAACTCAGTTAACATTCTTTGTTCAAAGTAATCCATGAGACCCGCTTCCCTAATCATTTGCCAAACTATGGTCCTAGGGGAGACCAAATCAAAGTTTTGAATCTCATACAACTTATTCAAGTAGGCTTGTCGTTCCCCTTTTGAAGTGTTCGGGAACTTAAGCCAAGGGTAGGTTGGTGTTCTCAATGTCCTGATTACGTTGCTTGGTTTCTCAGAAGGAGCATTGTAGCGTTCATCCACATAATCGAACTGATAACCTTGGGGCCAAATGTTGCCCTCATACCTCTCAACAACCTGTTGTCTCTGTAAAAACAGCCAAAAACATACTAAATAAGTAAAAGGAGACAACTTGGAAGCGATAACAAAAAGCTACGGCGAAGAAACGATGAAAAACGGGTATACAGAACAGACCTCGCGCCGCTAGTACCCTAGCTCGCGTCGCTAGTCTGTTCGAATTTTTTTTTTTTTTTTTGATTTTTCTGGTGGGAATTAACTCTTTAACAACAATATAATAACAAATTTGAATTACAAGACTTAAAACTAACTAAATCTTAAAAATCCCCAATTTGAATTATTAAGAACCCTAATTAGGTTTTCAAAGATTATCTCAAAATTAGTTAATTCTAAGTACAATAAACAATAATATAAACATGTCTACACTATAATCTATCATTAATCAAAAGAAAATTAAAGAACTAATTAAAACCCTAATAAAATTAAAATAAAAAATTAAAAGAAAAATTTAGAATACTTACTCTTGACATGATGATGATGATGGAATGGAGAAGAAGGAATGAAGATCTTGAAGAAGAGAAGAAGAATCACAAACCGCTAGGTGTGTGTGTGTGTGTGTATTGGATCGTGTGTGTGTGTGTGTTTTGGAGAAAAGAAAAGAAAGGGGTAAAAGAAAAATTGGAGGGGAAAATGAGGGTAAAAGGATCGGTCCTTGTGGTGTTCTAATATATTTCTATTATTGATTTCAATTAAATAAGGAAAAGAAAAACTTACTTGGACCTTACCCTCTCGCGCCACGAGGTGAGCGGCTCGCGCCGCGATTTTATTAAGGAAACAGTTCTGACCTCGAGGGAGCCAAACTCGCGCCGCTAGCTTCTTTTCATGTTCTAGTTGCGCCACGAGGTGAGACGGATCGCGCCGCTATTTTTCTGAGTGAAACTTCCTGACCCCGACCACCCAATGTCGCGCCGCTAGCCCTTTACCTCGTGCCGCGAGGTTTCTATTTTGGACCCAGTAGCGCCGCTAGGATAACACCTCGCGCCGCTATTTCCTTCAAGCCAAAGTTCTGACTTCGAACTCCCTCAACTCGCGTCGCGACCTCCTAATCTCGCGCCACGAGATTCTGGTTTGGGCCCAGTAGCGCCACTAGAAACCCTCCTCGCGCCGCTAGATTGGCAAGCAAAATGTTCTGACCTCGTGACCCCAAAACTAGCGCCACGAGCTGCTCTCCTCGCGCCACGAGTTTCTGTTGTCAGATTTTATTTTATTTTTACCTTTTAACTCATCACAAACCGGTTCATCCAAAATCATTTGTCGCCTGTAAATCTCAACGGAAACATAAAAATAGAACAAAACTACATAAAGAAAATAAACAAAAAAATTATAAAACTCACGGGTTGCCTCCCGAAAAGCGCTTTATTTATTAACGAGTCATTAGCTTGAATCGATCAATCCTCATTCTTTAAACGAAAAGTGGGAGCTCCTCGATCAAGGCTCCTTCCCCAACTTCTTCCTCATGGTAGAGTTTCAATCGGTGTCCATTAACAATGAACGAACTTCCATTTTCTCGATATAATTCCACATATCCCGAGGGATATACATGCTTGATAACAAATGGGCCATTCCACCTAGATGTGAGCTTGGGTTAGTGAATTTTGAACTTCGAGAGAAACAACAACACCTTATCTCCCACCTTGAAATCTTTTCTCTTGAGCTTCCTATCGTGCCAAACTTTTGTTCTTTCTTTATACAACAATGAATTGTCGTAGGCACCGTGTCTAAGCTCGTCTAACTCATGGAGTTGTAACATCCTATTTTCACCAGCTTCGATCAAGTCCATATTGCATTGCTTCAAGGCCCAATACGCCTTGTGCTCAATTTCTACCGACAAATGGCAAGTCTTGCCATAAAGAAGTCGGTATGGTGTGGTGCCGATAGGAGTCTTGAAAGCCGTTCGAAATGCCCATAGGGCATCATCAAACTTCTTTGACCATGGTTTAGGGTTTCCATCAACGGTCTTCTCCAATATTCTCTTTAAAGCACGATTCGTGTTCTTAACTTGCCCACTAGTTTGCGGATGATATGAAGTTGAAAACCGATGTGTGACCCCATATCTCCTCAAAACTTTCTCCAATTGGTGGTTGGCGAAATGAGTGCCCCGGTCACTTATCAAAGCTCTTGACATACCGAATCGGCTAAATAAAGCCTTCAAGAAATCAATCACAACCTTGCCATCATTGGTAGGCAAGGCTTTTGCTTCAGCCCACTTCGAGACATAGTCAACCGCAACCAAAATATAGAGACACTTGTTGGATGGTGGAAACGGGCCCATGAAGTCAATACCCCACACATCGAAAACTTCACAAACTTGAATAGATTGTTGGGGCATTTCATCTCTTCTCGTGATAGTTCTTTGCCTTTGACATGCATCACATGTCTCCACTAGCGTTTGAGCCTCCTTGAAAATGGTGGGCCAATAGAAGCCCGCATCAAACACTTTTTTTCCCGTCACCGATAGCCCATAATGCCCACCGGTAGGACCATAGTGGCATTCATCCAAAATTTTCCTAGTCTCACCACCCACATGCATCTTCTTATCATACCATCCGCACACACTTTGAACAAATAAGGATCTTCCCAAAAATAATGCTTGATTTCGGAGAAAAATTTCTTTCTTTGTTGAGAAGTCCATCCTTTGGGCAAAATTCCTACACACAAATAGTTAGCAATATCGGCATACCATGGTGCTTCTCCATCCTCCACCTGCATCAAAAACTCATCGGGAAAAGAATCATTAATCTCATGCTCCTTCAACTCTTTACGGTGAGGGTTTTCGAGCCTACTCAAGTGGTCGGCGGCAACATTTTCAGCCCCACTTTTATCTTTGATTTCAATATCAAATTCTTGCAAAAGCAAGATCCATCTAAGCAAGCGGAGTTTAGCATCTTGCTTCGTGAACAAGTATTTCAAAACCGAATGATCGGTGAACACAATGGTCTTATTCAATACCAAGTAAGGTCTAAACTTATCAAAGGCATAAACCACCACCAACAATTCCTTCTCGGTTACGGTGTAGTTTTGTTGGGCAGGGTTTAGGGTTTTGCTAGCAAAGTAGATTGGACGAAAGTGCTTCTCATCCCTTGGCCAAGAACGGCCCCCAAAGCATAATCACTAGCATCACACATAAGTTCAAAGGGTAAAGACCAATTCGGTGAAGTCATTATCGAAGCATTTGTCAATTTGTCTTTCAAAAGAGAAAAAGCATTTAGACATTCATCATTAAACTCAAAATCAACGTCTTTTTCCAACAATCTAGTCATAGGTCGTGTGATTTTTGAAAAATCTTTGATGAACCGCCGGTAAAACCCGGCATGACCTAGAAAAATTCTTACCGACTTCACATTGGTGGGTGGAGGCAATTTAGTTATGACATCAATTTTGGCTTTGTCAACCTCAAGTCCCGCCCTTGACACTTTGTGACCCAAAACTATACCCTCTTTGACCATAAAATGACATTTTTTCCAATTAAGCACCAAGTGTGCTTTCTCACATCTAGCAAGCATTTTGTCCAAATTAGCCAAACAACTATCAAATGAGTTACCTAATACCGAAAAATCATCCATGAAAACTTCCATGGAGGTTCAATCATATCTTGAAAAATTGCCAACATGCATCTTTGAAAAGTACCGGGTGCATTACATAAACCAAAAGGCATGCGGCTATAAGCATATGTTCCAAAAGGGCAAGTGAAAGTTGTTTTCTCTTGATCATTAGGATCAATGGGTATTTGGAAGTACCCGGAAAAACCATCTAGAAAACAAAAGAATTCATTACCCGCCAACCTTTCAAGCATTTGATCCATGCAGGGTAAAGGAAAATGGTCCTTTTTAGTGGCCTCATTCAATTTTCGGTAATCAATACAAACTCTCCAACCGGTGACCGTCCTAGTTGGAACCAATTCGTTTTTCTCATTCGTGACTATGGTCATCCCTCCCTTCTTTGGTACACAATGTACCGGGCTAACCCATGGACTATCCGATATTGGAAAAATTATACCCGCGTCAAGTAGCTTAACAATCTCTTTTTTTACAACATCCTTCATGTTAGGATTAAGTCTTCTTTGCCTTTGAATTATCGGTTTCACATTTTCAATTAAATTGATTTTGTGTTTGCAAAAATCGGGGCTTATCCCGGGTATATCGGATGTCTTCCAAGCAAAGGCCTTTTTATGGGCCTTTAGAATAGACATGATTCTAGCCTTCTCCTCACCCGAAAGTGATGAGGAGATAACAACGGGAAGTAGAGATGTACCTTCCAAGAATGCATACTTCAAGTGATCGGGCAATGGCTTTAGTTCTAAATCCTTTGGAGGATTGTCAATGGAAGTGGGTAACTTGCCACTTAGAATTACCTCAATTTCTTCAAATCCCTCATCTTCCAATGGGGTGTCATCCATGCTTAGTGCCAAAATCTCTTCAATCTCTTCAACTTGGTCACTAGTGACATCTCCTTATCCAATGCTTGCCATTCTCTCATCGCTTTCTTCACCATCAACTCCTACAAGCTCCAATTTTTCCAACTCGACCACATCATCTATAACATCAATTCTAAAACAAGTGTCATCGGAAGAATAAGAATGTTTCAAAGCTTTTTCAATTTTAAACACAATACGGTCTTCCCCGACACCCAAGGAAATTTCCTTGTCCTTTACCCGAATGATAGCATCCGCGGTGTATAAAAATGGTCGGCCCAAAATGAGAGGCACCTTGGTGTCCTCCTCCATTTCCAAAATTACAAAATCAACTAAAAAGACAAATTGGCCTACTTGCACTTGCAAGTTTTCGGCCACCCCCAATGGGTATTGAAAAGAGTGATCCGCAAGGCAGATGCTCATTTTGGTAGGCCTTAGTTGCCTCAAAGAAAGCTTGGTAAAAACGGAATAGGGCATCAAATTGATGCTTGCCCCAAGGTCGGCTAAAGCTTTACAAGTTAATTTTCTACCAAATGAACAAGCAATTAAGAAACTCCCTGGATCCGAAAGCTTGGGTGGAAGTTTGTTTTTGATAACCGCCGAGCATTCTTCATTTAGAAAGGTTGCCTTTGCTTCATCAAGTTTCTTCTTGTCCGTCACTAGTTCTTTGATGAACTTGGCATAATTGGGCATGCCCGAAATAAGATCCACTAGCGGCACATTGATTGTCACCGACTTGATCATGTCAAAGAACTTGTTGTATTGTTCTTGAATCTTCTCCTTCCTCAACCGTTGAGGAAAAGGGATCTTTGGCTTATATGGCTTGACTTCGGGTTCCTTGATTGGTGTAGCCTTAGGAACCGAAGTAGTCACCACCGGCGGTGACTCCATTTCCACCTCTTCATCAAATTCTTCATCAAATTGCTCAACCTGTGGAGAAACATTAGAAACACGAGGTTTATCAATGGGAGAAGAAACTACCTTCCCAAACGGTGTAGATATGGCATTTATGGTTTCATTCCGGTGTTGGGGTCCTTTGTACTTGTCATCTCCATTTCTCCATGAACCTCATTGGCCTTAATTCAGGTTTTGTTGGGTATTACTTGGAAGAGTACCCGGTTCCCTTTGATTGTTGCTCATCCTATCGATTCTCTTTTTCAAATTGGATATCAAGGTGTGATTGTTGCGATTGCTCACATCTATCTTGACATGCAAGCCTTCAATCTTATCATTCAAAAGCTTTGAATAGTTCTCCGTTGAAACATTTCGCTTCTTTTGAGCTTCCTCCCTTTTTTCTTGTTTATCAAGGAACTTAGCCATCATGGCCATGAGAGGTGATCCTTCCCCCCCATTGTCATCTTTCTTGGGAGGTGATGGTGGTTGTTTTTGTTGAGGTGTGCCGTGATTATCCTGCTTTTGCCACCTATTTTGAAAATTTCCACCACGATTGTTGGAATAGAAATTAGAAGAGTTTGAAGAATTACCTTGGTGACGGCCTTGATAATTTCCACCACGTTGGAATAGAGGTTGATATTGGCCTTAACGTTGGTTTTGAATAAAATTCACATCTTCATTAACTACCGAATCACATTCATCGGCATGGTGTGGTCCTCCACAATGAATACATCCCCCGGCCATTATCTTCACATATCGCTCTAGTCCTCTAAAGTTATTCTCCACCATAGAGAACTTTTCATCCATTCGGTTTGAAAGTTTCCGAATTTCAGCAACTACCTCGGATGTTTCACCTTCATCTACCCGAGCTACCACTTTTCTTGACCTCCTATCTCTACTCGGGGACCTAGTAACTTGAGCTTTTGCCATATCCTCAAACATATTCCAAAGCTCACTTGAAGTCTTATAAGTAATACTACCCCCACAAGTCATGACCATTTTCTCAAAATTCTCCCTATTCATACCATCCATGAAAATACCCACAATCTCGGTATCACTCACCCCATGCCCGGGGCATTCCCATAAAAGATCCTTCATTCTTAGCCAAGTCTCAACACTGGATTCATCCTCATCTTGCCTAAAAGAATGAATAACAAGTCTAAGCTCTCTTTCCCTAATAGCCGGAAAGAACCTTTCAATCAAAGCTTCTCTAACCGCCCCCCAAGTAGTCAAACTATTCGGTGCTAGCCCCTTTAACCATTTATGAGCCTCACCCGTGAGAGACATCGGAAATAGCTTCATCTTGACATTGTTGCTTTGATTTTCCCCATAGTTGAATAAATTACAAATCATCTCATACTTGTCGACATGCTCATGAGGATCCCTTTTGTTTCTCCTATCAAAACGCAAGTTCTTAACCATTTGCAAATGGTTGCCTTTTACCGTGAAAGTGTCAATTTCGGGAGAAAGGACGGCCGATTGGCGAGAAGTTGGTATGGTTCGAGGAAGGTCCTCGATTCTAGTGTGAAAAAGATCGGGTGGATTATTTTGTTGTCCGGCCATGTTGATGTCCGGCTTCGGTGATTCGGGTGGAGTAGGTGTTTTATCGGAAATTGGTTCTTCTTTTTTGGAATAGTAACCCCACTCGGTGCTTCCCGACTCGTAATAAGTCTCGTGAAGTATATGGCCGGGTTTGGGTCTAGGAGTGGCGTCTATGTAAATTGGTGCGTATGATGACGGTTGTAATGTTTGTGGCTTGGTGCGCTTTTTGAGTTTGTCAAGGTTAGATGTGGCCTTCACTAACGGTTTCGCAGAAGCTCGAGTGCTCATCCACTACCTGAAAATAATCTGCGAACACAACACAACAAACGAAAACCTTAATAGCACCTGAGGTACAATGAAGCAAACTAAAAATAAAACAAAGCAAGTAACTTTCCCGTGCTAAGCACGAAAAAGGGTCGATTCACGGAATCTCAACCACAAGTACATAAAATCAGACCCCGGCAGCGGCGCCAAAAACTTGATGTGTGAAATCTAGTTTAATAATTTATAACAAGATCTACCGCATACTGACTACCACACACTTACGGGCAGTGTACCCGTTCGTATGTATTATAGTTAATTGGTAAGACCAGGATCGAACACAAGGATTGAATGTTGTACTTAAGGTCGTAAAAATGTAAATCAAGAGAAAGTTTGGTTTGTGACCGAATTGTCACTTTGCGTTTAGAAAAGTTAGTTTGCGGAAATTAAAACAAATTAGTAATCCCGAAGAATTAATCGAAAATGGTTTTAGTGTAAACAATAATTAAAATGCCATCTATGTCGAATCCGCTCCACAAGAAGTCTAGGTTGCATATGGTTTAAGCTCAAAATTCAATAATGTTGGTGATAATAATCGTGACAAGTCAAAAACACAAACGGGTGCACTACGTTTGTAAAATCTACTCAATCACCTAATCAACTCAATTTCTTGCAACAAGTGGCACCACCAACCCTATTACAATTCCTTGAACTAACTAGTTCGTTTGATTATTTAAATAACAATTTTATCTTTGTGAAAGAAACGTGGTACCACCAACCGTTAAATCCACTTAACAAAGTAATTTCTATTAAACTTATATTCTTTACTATCATACCATGACCTAGTAAAAGTTATTCATAGACAAACAACTAAAATAATAGTTGCATTCAACTAGTATCACTATCGAAGAACACAAATACTACCAAGAACACAAATTTAAGTAGAAGAAATCACTTCATTAAGATCTTGACAAAATGTTAAGTAAAACCAACTTGAATTCAAAATACTATGCAACCATAACTAATTGTTTCACTTCATCTTCATAGATGTTTAAAGATTTAGCTACTCATAGTAAAAAGAGCTAAAGATTCAAATAAAAAGGAAGACATAATGTACCAAATATAGAGAACAAATCCAAATCGAGGTTACAATTGAGCAACAATGAGTAACAATAGCTAAAATTAATCTTCAAGTCTTCAAATGATGTTGGAGTAGTGAAAAACCCTTGAAAACCCTTGAAAATCGGCTGGAAACAAAGTGTGTGAGCTAAAGTGTCCAAGACTAGGGTTAGGGTGGAATGGTAGATGGTATTTATACCCCAAGAGATAGAAAATGGTGATGTCAGCTCGATCTCGCGCCGCTAGAAACTCGGGTCGCGCCGCTAGAGATGTTTTTGAGCACTTCTGACCGAAAAACTGCAAACTAGCGCCGCTAGGACTCAATCTAGCGCCGCTACTGGACTTTGTTCAGTGGCTTGCGCCGCTAGCCAGCAAGCTAGTGCCGCTAGTTTTGTCTGGACTCGTCATTTCAGCTTTGTTCTCGACCTTGTTTCATCCGTTAGTGCATATGGATCTTCCCTAAGTCATTTTCTACCATTTATGAGCGATAACTTGCTTTAGACCTAAAATCACTAGCAAATACCATAACGCACCACAAAACAAGTATAAACGGCTATAAAACGGGTACAAAACGTCCAATTTGTATAAGGGAAACATGTATAAAATGAGACATATCACATAGTATAAAACGTGTTACGATGCGGTTCACGTATGTTTAGACTACCCGCTTATACCACAAATGATACAATCCAAGCCTCATATATGAACAACCATAAGTCATAACACATTTGTAACGCAAAAACACATGTGAAACGAGTCAAATACAAATTAACGTGTACACCGAACCACACATGTGTTCATGGACCTGCTATGAAATATGATATATACAAACACAAGTGCACAACAATGGAAACAAGTGTACTAACTAGTGTTCACGACTCAAAACAATTTTATATACACTTATAAAATCTCCTAAAAAATTATTTGTACACATGTGTATATGGTCATTCACATGTGTTCAAGTCAAAATGTTTATGGTTTTTTTAGAAAATTATATTTTTGTAATTCTACTTTAATATGATTACATTATTATCATATATTATGAAAATATATTGATGAATTAATAGAGTTAAAATTAAATACCTACAAATCTACAATACTAATAATAACTATAAGTAAGCCGAGCGAAAGAAAAGGAACAAGACCGAACGAAAGAAAAGGAACAACAATCATTTCATCCTCTGTACAGTTCTTTCTTCTACTTTCTCCATTATACCCTTTTTCAATTCTTATTTATTTGTAATTTATTTTGTATTTCAAATAATTACAAAAATGTCATCATCAATTAATAACCATTGATTAAGTTAATCTAATGGCTATAAATAGTTCTCGTAGTTCTCGACAAATTAGTTAGTTGTTTTAAAGTTGTGTAAGTATTATTTGTTTTATGATAGATATTAGTTTACATAAAAGTATGTTTATAACATACTTTTATGTAAACTAATATCTATCATAAAACAAATAATACTTACACAACTTTAAAACAACTAACTAATTTAAATAATTACACTACTATACATACACATATAAGCATGCATGAACCTAGACTACGTATATGCACCACAAAGCATTAAAGTTAACAAAAATTTCAAGTCTTTATTTGAAATTTGGCTACAAATTTCGCCCACTACTCCCAAAACCCCAAAACCAAACCACCAATGAAAATTAAGCTAGTCAAATTCTTTCACTACACATTCAAGACAAAAGTTGGACCACTTACACACACTCTACCCTTACCTCACACTCTTTTTGTCTCATATCTCTCTTGAAAATCTGCATCTTTCCCTCTCTCTCTCTCACGTGATATTGCAAGGGGAAACCTGTTTGGGGTGAGATTTCAGATCTAAAATCATGGGGTATCAAGATCTTAACTACTATGCATGGCTAAACTTTGTACTTTCGGATCATAAATATGAAAAATGAGAAAGATCATAAAATATGTTTAAGATCCTAAAATATGCTTAGGATCCTAAAACATGCTAAAGATCCTAAGATATGTTCAAATAGTTAACATATGGTCAGGATATTAAGATATGGGCCAAGATCGGAAATATGTCCAGGTCTTGAGCTCTGAGATTATTAATGGTTATTTTATTTTATCTTAGCAATATAGGAACTTGTATAAGTGTTTTCTTGCCCCCAAAGTCGGAATTAGTTGCTAGAAAACGTGTGAAAATGGTCATTTACGTTCAAGAGCCAAGTCTTTAATTCAAGAGAAGAATCTGCCAAGATCCCGAAATTTTAGGATAGTTAGTTGTACTTCTTCCCTATAAAAGGGGCAAGTGATCAATAGGCTAAATAATTCAGTTTTCCCATAGAAAAACACACACGTCTTCTCTCTAAAACTCCAATAAACCTTTGTAAACACTAAGATGTCATTCACGCCAACATTCAACTCCAAATTTATCACATAGAACGATCACTTGTTCCCGTGTATTGTAATAATCTTGAAATAATAATAATAAAACAACAAAGGCAGGAGCAATTGCTTCCTCCCGAGGTTTTTATGCCGGCAATCCAGATGGATTAAGGTTTTTTCCTCATAAAAATGCCATGTGTTCATGCTCTTTACTTTTTATTTGTCTTAATTTGCTTTTAAAAAACGTTTTTTAGTAGTTTATTAACGCTTTTTGCAAAATATTTAACTTGTGCTTGTATTTAATTCTTTGTGAAAAGTTTATCTTAAACTTACTGAGTTTTTGACATTAAAACACTTTACTTATTCCCACTTAATACATTAAAACCATTTTTCACAAGAGTTATTGCCATAAAATCGTTTATTTAGGGATCATAGTCTAGATCTAGAGTGTTTGTTCCTTTAATCTTCATTGTTTTTATCGTATCTTCTTTAAAACGTCTTTTAAGGTCTTTGTTATAGGTTTCCTGGTCAAACCTTTCTTTATTTTAAGATCCTAGCATTACATTTCAACATTTTATCTTTATCTTCAACGGTTTTCTTAGTTTCTCAAAGTATTTCTGTCTCGAAGGCTTTCATAAAATTCTTTTTAGCAAAGACTTTTAGTTTTTATCATTGTCTTTAAGAAAACTTTACTTTTACTTAAAGATCTTAAAACACCAAACTCCCACTTACAAATCTTCGGTTCTTAAGTTATCTTAAATCTTTTCTAAAATTGTCTTAGGTAGTTTTTGCCCGAAACAAAACCCACCAACTCTTTCATTTCACACAAAACAAACACACACACATCTCCAAGTTTTCTCTCAACTTTTCTTCCCATTTTTCTTCATATTTTCGGATTTGCAAGGCAAAAGGGAGCTCAAATCTTAACTAAAACTAATGTAATAATAAATCTTCTTGTTAATCTATTATCTACAGTAAAGCTTGGATTTCATGGAGCCTCTCTTCTTCCCAGAAATCAGCCCATATATATATTCATCTATTTCCGGTTGCACGCATTCAAAATGGAGGCTAAAATCTTAACTTAACAACCATAATAATAAAGGTTTTATGCTAGATCATTCATGGATTGTTAGGAGCAAGGATGGAGCTCACTTGGGGTCATCCATGGCCGAATTTTCTGCCCATTTTCCAGCTGCAAAACAGCCCCCGAACTCGACCCAAAAAGGTTGTTAACAACATCCCTTCTCTTAATAAATCTTTAGTTAATCTTGTTCTTTCAAACCCGAATGTTTTTTACATCTTTTATTATCATTTTCTTCTTGATCTAAACTCAATGAAGGCAAAGTTGATAGATCCTTACCTCACATGTTCATGCATGTAAAGATCTAGAGGAAGGACTCAGGGATTAAACATAAACAAGACCCAAGAGTTACTAGTTGCAAGATTTGCTACAAAATGGTTAAATGTGTCTCACTAAAATGACTTTTTATCAAACAAAAGATGTTTATATTTCTGTGATTTTTCATTAAAATAATATTTTCAAAGAGAGTTAAAGGTCATAGCTTGATTATGCTTAAAAAGGTTAGATCTTAACATGCATGCTTAGATTTGCACTAGTTTAAGTTGATTTTGATATGAGATTTGAGATGGATCTTTGGTTGATGTTTTCTTTTTATATATTTTGGGTGTTAAATAAATGTTAATAATCTGGGATTTATGAAATATTACAAGAAATATAAATTTTATATGAATTAATGCAAAACTATGTTCAAAATCACAACCAAAAAGCACTAAGAACACATATATGCATTCACCATTTAATCAAGAACCTTGTCTATGAAATCATGACATGAAATCAGTAGGAATACTAAGGTAATGTTAAGGGATAAATTAAGACGGATAAAAAGTGTTGGGGTTACCAAAATAAGTGGTTGGATAATTTAAAATGAAGCAAACATGCTTTTATGTTACCATGAAAGTTCACAAAATCTGTATTTGAACTTGGAATGTGTAAACATGGTTTAAACTGGACGATCTGGGTGTTGGCCATAAAAGAGAAAATATAGATATGTGAGTCTAGTTTCATCACCAACTGGAATTACCCAAAAAGACCAGACGAAACTCAAGTTATCGATTTTTAAGTACACTGTGGTCAAAGCTGAGTTTTTAGTCTAAACAGAAGTCAAATTTGGTGATTTTTAATTGTTTAACCATTTCGATTCAGAAGCTTAAAATTGGTGGGAATCAAATTTAATATGACCTAAACTTAAAAGAAAATCAAAGGATTTTTATAAGGCATGCATCATGAAGAACTTTTATAAAATATTTTGGGTTGCATAGCAGCTACCATTCTGACCAGTTTTGGTTTGGTAATTTTTAGGGATAGCAAACAATGTCTAAAAAATTAGTAAACATTAACATAAATATACGACACATATATGTCTTTATAGAAAAATCACCAATTTCCAAATAATTTAATTTAACCTTGAATGCCTAGTCAGTATTTCATGAAAATAAGTGTTAAAACATAAAAATTACAAGTAGAAGCTTTTTACAACAAAATAAGCTAAAAATCACTAGATTGCAACTTTAATCAATTCCAATAATCTTGGAACAAAATATATGCTAAACCTACTGGGAATATGTCAAATAAAAGTTATAAACTTAACTTGGTTGTTAAATAACAAAGACAAGCCTAAAAATCACTATTTCGGTTCATTTGAGCACAAATTGCACAAATCACACCACCACTAATATCAAGAATTTCAACACTAGAATATAATGTACATTCTGTAAATATTAAATTGGTGATGAAAATCCATTTGGGAATTGATGTGTAAAATCGAGTTTAAAAATTTATAAACTAGGAATACATAATTATCGACTACTACACACTTATGGGCAGTAGACCCAACTATATATAGTATAGAATAAAGGTAAGACCAGGTTGAACACATGGACTGATTAAGAGTAAGCGAGTTTAATGTAATTTAGAAAAGCTTTGGATTTTAAGGACTCCAGTCACCTTGGATTTTGAGAAAAGTTAGTTAATCTTTAAAGTTAGCAATTCCGAAGAATCAATGAAAAAGAGATTGTAATATCAATTAATTTAAAAGATCATCTACTTCGACTCCATGACATAACTTATTTAGGTTGCATTTAAGTTAAAACCAATTCAATTATGTTGATCTTATAACGAGGTTAGACAAAGAACTCACTAGTTGGCCACCTAGCTTATTACCCTATCCGAACCCATTAACCAATTGCTCAATCCCTAAGATCTGGTTACCACCTTCCCTATCAAGACCTACTAAATTGACTAATTGATTTGCTATTGTAAACAATTTCGTTTTCCGATTTTACCAAACCATTAACACTTTGAATTCTATTATCTATTGTCATTTATTATCTTGTTACCACAAATTAACACCTATCAATTGTACCTAATCAACTAGAACAATGTACTCCTAAACTTAGATACCTATAAATCATTCATATATCATCAACAAATCAATAAATAAGTGAACAAGAACTCAAAACATGAAGATCTCGACAAAACGTGTAACAATAAACTTGAATTAATAAAAGCATGCAACCATAAATCATTGTGTCACTTTATCTCAGTAGATGAAATATTTAGCTATGCATGATAAAACTGATAAAACTAACAATTATCAAATAAAAAATATCCATAAAAATAATTTTATAGTAATATAGTATCATAATAAGCAACTAATGTTATTAATAATAAAAGAGTGAAAAGATTCAAACGATAAATAGGTTGTGTTGATATACGAATGTGGCTGCTCACGAAATAGTCTTTCGACTTTTCTTCATTTCGCTTGTCGACCTCACGCCTCAATCCTGCTCAGACAACATCTCCTACTAAACAAATATCAAGCACCTCAAGTTTGATGAGGTTTGCAGCTCATAAAACCCCACCGAATTCCCACTCTGGCCGACCTACACTCCTTTTTCAATTCCCTCCTTAGTGATGATATATATAATACTTAATCTTGTTGATGTTGTACGAACTCCATACTAACCGACCTTTAGTTCGGCCCACATGCTCATAACTTATTTTGTCAATTTGACTCTTGGGCCTTTACTCGTTTATTTCGTTCCTTTATTAGCCGAGCCCACCTGTACAATTAAAGTACATGTTTTCCAACTTATATTTATGCAACATGTATTAATAATATTGTTCAGGTCTGTCCAATAGACGGGTATAGTAGTTTTAAAATATATTAAACAAAGCTAAAAAATTAAAATTATAATATATTAAATAAATATACCAAAATCAACTTGGAAACTTGCTAGCTGAATAGATACTCCATCAGTCAAAATACTCTTAAAATTTTCCGCTCATTCACCATTGACCGAGCTATATATGGTAGTGCCTTGCAAGTAGCAAAAAAAAAATGGAAAAAACTGATAAGTTCTTTTAGTGTGTTTTTATGTATTTAATCCAATTTCTAAAAACAAACCCCAAACAAATTAACCATAAGAGTCAAATAAACATCTTTGCATACAGATTCAGGAAAATTATTCTGGATAAAAAAGGAACCCAACCAAAGACATTCCAAACGTCGATCAAATGATTTTATCGGCTAATGCAAGAAAGATAGGGAAACAAATTCTTGATTAAAAAAAAATCGAGTCAAAAAACCTTGCAAAGCCATCTACTGGTGTGTTAAATTTTAAACATAACGTGGATCAAAGGGTTTTATCTAAAGGTATTATTTAAAATTGATATCATGTTTTTCATAAGATCCGAAGTATATCTGTCATACACAAACTAAAATGAAGAATTGTTCCGCCATGCTAAATAATCATACTAAAAAATTACATGTAGCATTTTCCCCTAATGGAATAACGATGGCTAAAAAATTATACCATTAATGAGCTAGTTTCAAAACAGATTTAAAATAATCATAGTCGATATATTAACATAATCATAATCTTACTCATAGCAAAATTCGACCTTTTATCTAAAAGCTTATAGAAAGATATATGTAACAACCCTCAATTTTTGGCTAGGACAACTTACTTATATTTATCTAGGTATCTATCCCTAGAGGTTTATTAAGAGAATCGACCTTCTAGACATTTAAGACAAGTGGTAATTGCCCTCTAGTTCAACAGAATACCAAAAGATAGTTAGTTGCTTTAGAAATGCCATTAACAATAACTATAATTATCCAAGACAAACTCAAAGAGATTGAGTACTAACAACCTTACAAGTATGAAAATTAAACAATCAAGCATCTAAGATGCCAAACAAATCAACATTTCAACTAATAACAATGTGCATCGATAAAATTTACAATTCAATTACATATGTGTATATATGTGACATACATATATATACAACAACTAATAACATACATACACGACATACATATATATACGACAACTTTCACATAAGTCTCAAAGTTATGGGAAATACATTACAACTTAAAATATACATATGTGTACATAAACTCTTGTAAATTTCACCAATCAACATACAATTAACTCACTTATTCTTACACTTACACATAAATATACATCATATATACATATACATACACATAAACACTAGTTAGGACTTAAACCCAACACATACCACTTGGGTTAGCCAATGAATTCACCCCTAACCCACTACACCACCCCACACAACCAATTAGCTCACTCCTAGCTCCTTTTCTTCCCCTAAATCACGTGCTCTCTCCTCCCTCTCTCATTTTCAGATTTTTCTCTCAAACCAACACACACACATGCAAGAACACTCTCTCCAACTCTCTCTAATTTTCTGCACTTTTTCTTTCTCTTTATCGGTTCAAACAAGCCAACAAGGAACTCAAATCTAACTAATCTAATGTAATAATAAGTTCCATTGATCATCCAACAACTAGTATCATGTATGGTGGAAGCATGGGGTCGATTTGGAGGCAACAAGGTCACAAAATCAGCCTCCTAAAGAGGCTGATCGGCAATAGCAAAAAGGGGCAGCAAACAGCCCCTATCTCCTCACTTTCTTTTGATTCTTGATCATCAATGGGTACCCAACTTGTTCCTTTGTTTGTTCATCATCCTTTCTTACATCTTGTAGCTTATATACCCTTCTTTTCAAGCTTGCTACAGCCAACAAACAACTCTTGGGCAGCCATCAAGAACAAGACCCAATAACACTCTTAATCTTCTTGTTTTGATATTCAAAAGTTGATAACTTGTAATCTTTTGATTATCACTCTCTTTATCTTTCAATTTTATCACTAAAAACACATAGATCTTCACATGCATGCATATTTAAAAGATTGATCTAAAAGAAAAAATTATGAATGCAAGAGATAATAATGGATTTAGTGTATGCATGATAAGATTTGCATTAGTTTAGGTTTATTTTGATTTAGGATTTGAGATGGATCTTTGGATAATGATTGATGATTTGAAATTGACAATAAGAATCTGTAAATTTGATAATAAAATAATACAAAAAGAGTGATAATCTTGTAAGTGATAAATTAAAGTGTTAATTAAGCAAGAAAGGTGCTGGGTCAAAGACAAATGTTGTGTGAAAAGTGGTAGTCCTCGTGTTAAATTTCAATGGTCAAAGGAACCGGCTTCGATGGAGGAATTGGAAGAAAGACAAAATCTGATGGACATGTTGGATAGGTTCGAGCTGAAAGATGCTTCTGATAGATGGATATGGAGGGGAGGAAAGAATAAGATCTTTTCGGTACAAAGTGTTAAAGAATTTTTAAGAAGAGAGATTGATGTTAGTGATCGGTTTATATTTGAATGGCCGAAATGGACGACGAGAGACTGTAACATATTCATGTGGCGAGTTTCTATGGATAGACTCCCAACTATGGTGGCACTAAAGAATAGGAAGGTTGAGTTTGGCAACGTGGGATGCTTACTCTGCGAAGCTGTGGAAGAAACTCTTGAACATATCTTATGCTCATACGATTTAGCTACCTCCATTTGGTATAGGATAAGCATTTGGTGTAAGGTGAGACCCCTCTTCTTTTTCTCCATCAAAGACATTTTTGGTTTGGAGGAGCACTTGGGTCTTGGGAAAAAACATAAGAAGATCTTTAAAGGCATTCTCTATGTGACGTGTTGGTACTTATGGCGAGCAAGAAACCGCAGAAGGTTCAATGACGAGACAATAAGGGTCGAAAAAGTGTTCCAAGAGATCAAGGCCACTAGTTACTTTTGGTTAAGAAATAGAATGAAGAAATGTACAGTTAGCTTAAAAGATTGGAATACGTTTAATATTATGTAGGTAATAAGGCTTTGTAATCATGGTTACCAGCACACTATGGGTGTGTTTGTTGTTTGATAAATGAATAAAAGTTACTTTTCAAAAAAATAAAATAAAATAAAAATTAAGCAAGAAAGGTCATTGGTGGGTTGATATGATCAAGAACAAATCTGACACAAACCATTTTCTGTCTTAGAACGGGTAAACTGGGCATGTGAGGGCACTTTCAAGCAAAACTATCAAAATAAAAGTTATATACAAATGAGTTAAGATTAACCTCCAACCGGAAATACTCAAAAATACTGAACCAAACGAAAGATATGATTTTTCTACTGAAATTGGTCAAAACTGTAATTTGGTATGAATATTTTATAAACTTTAACAATTTATATCTCCTAATCCATAAGGTTCCAGGAGGTCATACTTGGTGGAAAGTAATTTCAATGTGTCGTGAACTTAATATAAAATCATGGGATTTTTCTAACAATCAGAACATCAAGAACTTTTATAAAACTTCTGATGTCGCAAGTAGTGCCCATTCGGGACAGTTTGTGTTTGGATAATTTTTAAGGACACCAAACATCATCTAAAAATTCACCAAAAATTCACAAAAATACATGATACATATAAGTCACTGTATAAAAATCATGAAGGTCCAAATAATTCGGCTTAACCCTAAAATAGTAGCCAACATTTCATAAAAATCTAAATTAAAAACAGAAAATTTGAAAGGAAACTAACCATTTGTATAATGGGCTAAAAGATACACTAAAGACCATAATGGGCTAACCCGGCCCAAATACTAAACTCATAGAACCATAAATCAGTAGGCCCACTTGGCCTAACAAACCATAAAGTCCAATAACCAATATAACCCATTAAGCACATAACCCAAATAAGGTTAAGCCCAATAACTAAATTAAGCCTAAGTCACTTAAAAACCCGTCACATTTTGGCCCAATTGATAATGGCCCATAACACTTAAACGAATTTCATGAGATAAGTGTAATCAAAATAAAACAAAGATAATTAAGTGAGATAGGCATAAGTAATTATGTTAACCAAGCTATATATTGATATCACAAATGCTAATTCGCGCTAAAATTGGTTACACAACAAATGATGAATAAGGATAACATAACTTAATATGGCATTTCTATATGATAAACTAATATATCAAGTGAAACCACAAATGAAGCCAAGTTACCGAAAATCTAACGACTTATAACTACGCATGTAATGAAAGTAACCTTTCTCACCATAAATCTCTACAACCAAAACGATGCGAATGTTAGCAATATACTTGGATCCCACAATTTATAGCAACATAATGAAAGTGACATTTCTAGGTAATGGCTTAAGATAGAAACTTATGTATATTAGTCCTCTCATAGGGATAGTCTTGGCTTTGAAATGTGGATGAGGACCATGATGGAATATATGATCAAGGAAGCAATAGATGGGAAGTACCCATTTTGGATAAATAGATATAATGCTCGGCATATCAAGGTGAGTCATAACCCCCTTTCAAACTATATTATGTGTTTAACTATCGGGGTGAAAAGCATGATATATAAATGAAATTGCTTTTATATACATACATATATATATAATGATTTTTGATAATATGATTATGAAATGAAATTGTTTCGTATGTTCAATGTGATAAATGTTTTATGATGAGCTTGAGTTTTGTCAACCCGTTTTCTTTCGGTACACTACTATTTACTCCGAAAGTGGAGGCCTGTAGTTAGATAGTTGCGCAACTAGATTTCGTCCACCCACCCATAAGTGTAATGGTGGAAGGTGGGTTGCCTTTGTGACGACCCCCACTTCCAGTCCGACCATAGCGGTGTTCTAGCTACCTTAAATTTAAATGGTCGTCTCCATGGCACGACCCTATTGTTATTAATACGGCACTTGATTGACAGCTTGTGCTATGAAATGAATTATATATATATCGTTGGACTTGATAAAATGGTAGTAGTAGTTACTCATCAAAAGTTACTTGAATTATGCCCTTGTGGCTAAATGAAATTGATATTATTATGTTGAATATTATGAATTGAACATACGGTTTGGGTATTGGACCCTATATGGAATCTAGAAAGTTGTTGAATTTGGTGATAATGAAATATTGATAACCGAATGATTTTGGGTATGATATACGATAAATCGATTGATATATTTTCTCTCATAATGATTTTGATAAATGAGAACTTTATAAGTTACCATGGATTCTTCCAAGTCTTGAAATGACATTATAGTATTTGGAAAGCTTGATGGTTTGATATGAGAATTTTGTCGGTCTTATGGTTTGGGAACTTTGAAATGTAGCAATAATATACTTTCTAAGTGTTAAAATGGGCATGTACCAAGACTTATATAAAAACCTATGCACTCACCAACTATGTTTTCGTAGTTGACACTTTTTTTTCATACTTTTCAGGAAATAAGCTTAAGCTTTGAGGATTTATATGCTTAATGATTATTTTCATTGCACTTTGGAGTCAAAGATCAAACCTTGTGATGGGCAATGGAATCCGCCTTGATCATTGTAGTATACTACTTCATGTGCTTGTTATTTGTTTCGTGAACTTAATATTCAAGTACGGTGGACGCATTTGTACTTGGAAATTGGTTCACATGCTTGTACATTTGTAAATTCTTTTATCAAATAAAACTATGGTGAATGTTATTTATAATCCTTTGTTTTGAATACTCGACTTTCTGTACATCTCATCGTTCCGCCTTAGTTGGGGTGTTACAATATAATCGTAAATCTTAAGTATACACCATTTATGAGCTATTTTCAAAACGGTATCAAAATAATCAAAGTCAATATATTAAAGTAATCAAAAACCTACTCATACCAAATTTAGACTTTATATCTAAAAGGTTATAGAAAGATATAATAGTAAATCCTAACACTATGTTCTTGAGTTCCATTTTAAAGGAAAAGAATTGAAATGATGAGATGCGAAGAGAAGAGATTGAATCCTTCCAAATCATCCCAAATATGGGAGGAAGATTTTTAAAACATAAACAACTAAAAAATCCTTTCAAATCAAATCACTTCATTTCCTTTCTATCATTAAAAAAACTCAAGAACTTAATTTATATTAAAATCATTTGGATTCTTTTCTTTTCCTATCTAAAAACAACTCAAGAACATAGTGTAAGTGTTAATATATATTACAAATACAAAATTTAATATATAATATTTAGATTAGTTAAGTCATATATCACAACTTAATCAATACGAAAGTTAAAGAAGAAACATACGAAAATTAACTCCATATAAATATTGATTCCAGTTTACCCCTTTTTTTTCCAACTTTGGTTAAATAAAAAATTTACAGTTTCTTATATTCTAAAAGTGTAAACTATATAATTCGAAAAATACATACCAATTCATCAACAAAGACCATCTCGAACGTTTTGATTTTCTTCGGGTTGTTCTACTTTGAAACAGTCCATACATGCACAACACGGAGTCGTAAATGATGGTCTTTGTTGATGAATTAAATATGTGTTGGCTTAAGATCTTCAAGATGAGCTAATGTGGTCATATTTTTTGTTGTTGAAGAAAAAGTCATAACGAACCTATAATGGACAACAAACTAAATTAAAAGAAATAATAATAACAATAATATAAGAATTCAATGTTAAAACATAATAATAATGATTAATTATGTTCAAAGTATATAAAAAGAAAAACCCTTTTGTAGTTGAGTGTAGCTTCTTTTTTTGTTTTCGTACGTGATTTATATTATAGATTACCAATAAAACCGAAAAGTGTAAATTAATTATATTTGAATTTGGTGAAATTGTAAATCGGTGATGGAAAACCAAAAACTGTAAGTTAATTATTTTTAAGTGTAAATTGGTGATGAAAAATCAAAAAGTGTAAGTTAATTATTTTTAAATTAGGCTAAAGTGTAAATTGGTGATGGAAAACCAAAACGTGTAAATTAATTGTTTTAGATTGGGGTTAAAGTGTAAATTGGTGATGGAAAACCAAAAAGTGTAAATTAATTTAAATTAATATTAAAAAATTAGAGAATTAATAAGGAGGGATGATTAGACTCAAAGAGGTGGATTAGGGGTGCCAAGTGTACCTCCAACCCCCTCTTTTAGTTATAATATAAATATGTCACATTCTTCGTCTTTTCAGCTTCAATCTTCATTTTCTTCATAATTGATCTTTATTCAACCCATTCTTGACATATTTCATCGTATAGACCTATAATCTAATAAAATCACATATTAAGTATTAAAGTCTATAAGTATGACAATAATACAAATATGAAATAAACAAAAAAAATGATATCGCGTAAAATAAATATATATAAAATAGGCGATATCAGGAATACTCAATTTGCCTAAGAGACGAGGTTAAAATCACTATTTCGGTCTACAGTTTTAACACTAGAAACCTTCAAATGATCAAAACACAAGAGAAGTTGAACTGATATGAATTATGGGTAATAGAAGTTACCCAAGAAGACATATATTTTGAAGGCGATAAATTAAATGGTAATTCCAAAGTTATTTTAAATACAACAGATTAAATAGTAAATAAAAGTGATAAATTAAATACATGAATTCAAATTATTATTTACTTATAAACACCAAATATATGAGGGTAAAAAACACCATAATGATCGAGTGATGCAAAATATACAATCGAAACCACAACAAATGTAAACAAAGAATTAAACATATAAACAAAGGTGATATTTCTAAGTGATGGCTTAAGATAGGAACTTGTGTATATTAGTCCTCTCTTAGGGATAGTCTTGGCTTGAAATGTGATGGAGGAACATGATGGATATATGATGAAGGAAGCGATTGATGGGAAGCACCCATTTTGGATAAGTGAATATAATGGGCGGCATAACAAGGTGAGTCATAGCCCCCTTTCAAACTCTTTTATATGTTTTACTTACTGGGTGAAAAGCATGAATAATTAAAATTGTTTTACTTTGAAAGAATGTTATTGTATGTTCAACGTGTTATATGTTATATGATGAGCTTGAGTACTGTTAAGCGGTGGTCCTATGTACACTGCTATTAACTCATTGAGGCCTATAGTTAGAGGGTTGCGCAACTAGGATTCGTCCCCTCACTCACCAAGATGGTAGCGGGTTGACTGGCCGCCTTAGTGGCCGCCCTCATCTCCGGTCTGCCTAGGGGTGCTCTAATCTACTTTATATATTATTGGTCGTCTCCATGACACGACCCATTCATTATTATTGCACGTGATTAAGAGCATGTGCTTCTACCTTTACTTCTTCAGGACTTATTATTATTATTATTATTTGGACGCTAACCAGTCTTAGTAGTGGCTCAAGAAAAACTTATCAAATTATACCTTTGACCAAGTGTTGTTGATATTATTGATGGTTGGTTACTATTGATTGAACATACGGTTTGAGTATTGGACTATATATGAAATCTTGGAAGTTGTGGAACTTGGCGATATTGAATTATTGATGACCGCATGGTTTGGGTGTGATATATGATTAATCCATTGATATATTTTTCTCATACGATTATTTTGATAAATGAGAACTTTATTAGTACCATGAATTTTCAACGTCTTGAAATGACATTATGGTATTTGGAAAACTTGATAGTTTGAGATGGAAATTTTGCCGGTCATGTATTTTGGGTTTATTGATATGTAATAATATGTTTTCTATGTTTTGAAATGGATATGGAACGAGATTTACTTGAAAACTTATGCACTCGCCAACTACGTTTTCGTAATTGACACTTTTTCTTCATGCTTTTCAGGAAATTAGCTTAAGCTTTGAGGAATTATATGCATCATGATTATTTGCATTGCACTTTGGAGTCAAAGATCAAACCTTGTGGTGGGCAATTAAATCCACTTTTGTTGGTTGTTGACCAACGAAAAGAAAGGGAGAAAGAAGGCAAAGAAGTCATCTTTGACGATTTCCCATTCCTTCCCTGGCGAGCCGCCTCTCTTCGCCATCCTTGATCATTGTAGGATACCGTTTCATGTATTTGTTATTTGTTTCGTGGACTTAATATCCAAGTACGGTGGGCGCATTGTACTTGGGGATTGTTTCACATGCTTGTACATTTGTAAATTCTTTTGTCAAATAAATCTTTGGTGATTGTTTATCCATTATCCTTTGTTTATCTATTATCCTGTACATCTTATTGTTCCGCCTTAGTTGGGGTGTTACATTAAAATACTATTATTATTATATAGAAAAAAATTGGAAATTAGTATGAGGAAAGTATATGAAAAATCATATGTGATAAATAAAGAATGTCGTGGTCCGTATACTGTATTTCAGGACTTCGAATATCTTTTCATAAATTTTAATCATTTTTTTTTGTGCCGGATAGAAGTCGACTTTTATCATTCTTACGAAGCTTTTGCAACAAACTAGATTATTTTCTTGCGTAATAGATGAGATAAACATATTAAGCTTTTTTTAAATGAAAATGATTTTGTTATAGATGTTTTATAAGATAATTTTACTATATTTTTACAAATAGAGAAACTTTTACAATTTGACAAAACTTTGATGTAATTTGCTATTGAAATTCGTAAAAAATATACGAAATAAGAAATTTGATGGCTATAAAGTTTTTTAACTAAATGAATACCCAAAAAAACATAAAATCATAAATGGGTGACCTCTTATAGCATTATCCCTTATACTTAGTTACATGCAATTTAACAAAACTCAAACTAAAGTTATTATTCAATTAATCTCAAATAAATTCGCTGACATTACCCGATGTTAAAAATGTCATGTATATTTATCGATATGTGTGGTAAATGTCATGAATATTCATCACACATAAATTGAATTCCTTCACCCCATAAACATTTAGCGTTTCGTTTCTTTCTTTGCATACACGACAACTTTTTCTGAAATATGGTTAATTAAAAATGAGAAAAAACATAAATTGATATCGAGTTCAAACTCGAACGATTTATACTCTTTTATAAAACAAACCCAACCTCCCTCCTTTAAATTTAAAAACCTGATATGTCTAATTTACCCTCCAATTTAATACATCTTTAATTTATTTTATAGATTGTGACTAAAATACCCTTAAAAAAATTTAACCTGTATCTCTCCTTAGGGATTAGCAAATAAACCGTTGACTCGCACCCGACCCGAAACCGACCTGGAACCGGCCCGAACCGACCCGCCCGAAGCCCCAACGTGCCGGGTCATGGGTCACGCTTTTGTTGCATTCGCGGGTCACGGGTCACGCGGGTCGGGTCGGGTCGGGTCGGGTGAAGGCAAAAACCGAAAAAAAGTGAAGGAAACCCGTGAACCGCCCGCGACCTGCCCGAACCCGACCCAAACCGAACCGACCCGTACCTTCACGGGCCGGGTCACGGTTCCAATTTTCATGCATTTCTCTCCCTCACGTAGAAACAACTAGGAAAAAAAACCCTAATTCACAATTCGTCCCTTTCTCCCCCGTTTCACATCCCACCGCGCAAAAATTTGTCTCATCGCCGACCGCAATGAAATTATTTTTACGTTAATAATCACACCATCACCGCCTCACTGCCGCTGTATTGCGCTGAAACCAATATAGTTAATATTCGTACTTGAGCTAGAATTAATTAATTTTTTAAACAATTATTTGAGCTCGATCCATCTTAAGCCAAATAATTATTAGGCCAAAGTACTTTTTTCGTCCCTGTGGTTTTTCGAATAAGCACTTTACATCCTCGCCGTTAATTTTTGGCTAAAATCGTCCCTGTGGTTTGCATTTCGTCCTTGGGTCCGTTAACCTCCTCACGTGCCTTGCACGTGAGGGGCATACAGTAAAGCTTCTATATATTAATAATGTCGGGACCGGGATATTTTATCAATTTATCGAGATATTATTATATCAATAAATTAATTTATTTTATTAACTTAAAGAGGTTTTACGATGTAAGTTGTGGAGAATACATTTGTGAGCCTAAGAACTTGTACGAGTATGCATTATCAACACAAAATGGTTGTGAATGACTTGTTTATTTATCGCGATGTAACTAATGAAGGTTATGAGGTAAAAAGTATTACAAAATATATGGCGAAATCATTCAAAATCTGGTTGATGACAAAGTTGAGAATGTCCAATAGCTTTAAAAAGAAGCATTGTAAAGAGCAACAACTCTTCTCAACTTTTTGTAGCAATATGAAAAAAACAATGTCGCAAATCTTGAGTAAAATGAGAAGATTTAAAGATAAACTCAATATAGATTTGAAGTTTAAACAAAAAACAAGCGACTTTTTACTAAGCAATCATAAAATTTAGAAGCTCTTAATAGTTATTAATTTATAGTTTCATTGGGACCATTATAAATAATGAGATTTCAAAAAAATTATTATCTTATTATTTTATTGATTGGGGTCAAATTTTGTACTGGTCCCAAGTTGGGACCACACAAATTATTAATTTTATCGAGGTTATTAATTTATCAAGTATTAATTTATGGAGGTTCGACTGTATATGCCTTTTTACCCGGTTGTTCCTATGGTTAAGTACAAAATTAGTCCTTATGATTTGTCATTTTTGCATTTTTCATCCTTGAATTTAACAATCTTTCAAACAAAAATTTAATCAAAAATCAAAACATACTCAAATCAAAAACCTATATATACACCTACATATGAGGATCTAATTTAATACCGGCCGGTACAACTAATTTAATTTATTTTATTTTTTTAAAAAATGTTATAAAACTTATTACAATATAACGAAAATAATCAAAATATAATTAGAATTCACTCAAAAAAAAAAACAAAGAGGTACTTTATAACAAATTACAAAAAATAACATTAAAGTATTATAAAAATAATTTTTAAAAAAATTCAAAAAATAAAAAATGTGAATACTGGAAGTACCGGAACGGTAATACCGAAAATATCAGAAATAGTTGTAGCGGGGTACCTTCCGATATCGGTATTACGTTTATACTACCGGTATTTAAAATATTGTATGTACGTGGTTGCATTTGAAAGTGATTGAGCATATCCTCAAATGTAGGTATATAGGTTTTTGTTTTGTTTGAATTAAATTGGTACGGTAATTTTTGTTTTTTTTGTTTTTGAAATTTTTTCCTGGAATTGTTAACGGCGAGGACAACAAATGCAAAAACGATAAACCACAGGGACGTTTTTTGCACTTAACTCTATGAAAAGACGAAAATGCCCCTCACGTGACTTGCATGTGAGGGGTTTAACGGAAAAGTTATAACGGTAGGGACGAAATGCAAACCACAGGGACGATTTTAGCCAAAAGTTAACGGCGAGGATGAAAAAATGCTTATTCAAAAAACCACAAGGACGAAAAAAATACTTTGGCCTAATTATTATTAAACGTTCCAAGTCTAAATTTTAGAAATCAATACCAAACCCTAATAAAAGTTGGGTTTAAACGAGCCGAACTCCAATTTTAGATATCGGTTTAACACGTTAACATCCCGTTGTCCATTTTACTATCGCTGCCTAAACAAAAAATCAAAAAAAGGTTGTGTTAGAAAAAGCGCATAATAGCAAGCAGACTAATTTCGTCATTTCCTTTGTCTTCTTTCTTTCTACTTGTAGCGCACGATAACACACTCCTCTTAAACCCTTTCCCCCCTTCCTAAAACCCTAATAAAATAAAAAACCAAAATCCTCCTTATAATAATAATAATAATAATAATAATAATAATAATAATAATAATAATAATAATAATAATAATAATTTCATCAAATCAAATATCAATTAACAAAGAAATGAAACTCATTACTTCAAATCCAAAGCTGTGGATCGTGATCGGCGTTAGTGTCGCCGGTATTTTGATCGTCACGGCGGAAACACGGCGGCGTAGGAAAAACAGAAAGTTAACTGAAAGAGAAGATTTCGGTGTTTTTATTCAACGGTTTGAGCTTCTTCCGTTTCCTCAGCCGCCACCTCCCGCCGCTAAACAACTTCTTTCCGGCTTATCTTTTGCCGTTAGTGATGTGTAAGTTTATATATATATATATATTATATTATTTTCATGTATATATATTATATTTTATATATATATATATATTATGTATAAGTATATGGATGAATGACTTTGTATTTTATATATATATGTATGTATATAAGTTGGTTATTTATTGCTAGACTGATATAGATCTATGTATATAATTGTTATTTTTAGTACGTATATATATTGTTCATGTGTGACACAAAAACATAGAAATGTATATGTATATGAGGAATAAGAAGGTGAATGATTAGCTTATATTAGGGGATCTGAGGATTATTTTCGGGATCGACTATTGTTTCATGCCTTGAATCTATAAATGATTGATATGTGTGTAATATATGAATGAAACATATCTGTTACGTGGCCTGATGGTGTTGTTTACTTGAGTAAACCGATTTTTAGAGTGTATGGAATCTATCATTATATTAATAGAAAAGTGGTGGGTTGGCTGTTTAGTGTTTTTTAAATTTGAAGAATAAGAACATACGTATAACATGTTTTTACAAAAAAAGGTGAGTGGTATTTCCGGGGAGTGGACAATGGTTATCTAGAGTCGACGTAAAATGTGGATTTTATGTGTTTGTAGAAAAGTCAGTTTTTGCGGCAACCAAGAAATGCAAGTAGAGTGTTTAAGCTTTTGTTTGGTTTTTATTTTGCTTCTTAAGTTGTATCGGTTTTGCTGATGAAGTACTATTGATATAGATAAGAGTAATTGATGTTGAGTTATGTTGTAGCTTTGATGTGAAAGGGTATGTGACTGGATTTGGGAACCCGGATTGGAAACGAACGCACAAGGAAGCTGGGAAGACTGCTGTTGTTGTTACTGATTTGCTGAAGAATGGAGCTACTTGTGTAGGCAAGACTATTTTGGATGAGTTATCTTTCGGGTACTCCTTTGTTTTTAATCTTGTTATGTTTAAGCAAATTTCATATAACTCCTAACTTTAACTTGTCGTGAAGACATGAAGTTGCATAAATTCTGTTTCAGTAGTTTTTGTCATTTTGTGCAAGTGTGTTGAAGTATGTTGTCTGATGTATGTTGTCTAAGTATGTTGAAGACTGGTCAGCCAGGCACGTTTTGGTAATTTGGGCTCTAAAGATTAGTTCGCACTTGATACATTAAGGACTTTGTGGTTCTTATGCATTTTTGTCTCTGTGAGTTTCTTTAGACTTCATCTGTACTTGAATGTGCGTGTTGGACTATGATTTCAGGATAACTGGAGAAAATTTACATTATGGGACCCCGACTAACACAGCAATGCCGTCTTATATTCCTGGTGGATCTTCTAGTGGTTCAGCTGCTGCGGTTTCCGGGGAGCTTGTTGACTTTGCTGTTGGTATAGTTCTTTTGCTTGTTGACGGGAATTTATTTACAAATGGAATAAGCTTATGCTATCTGAGCGTAAACTTCTGTTTTCCTTTGTCATATTACATTTATCTTGAGAAAAAGGGAGATGAACTCATATTTCCAAATTTAATAGCACATATCGACATGACATAGGATGATCAATTGTTGTCCAGAGATGATTATTTTACACTGTGTTAATGGTCATATTTCCATTAGTCTAAATTTGTTTGAACGACATATAAGTTTTTTTAGTCCATTGGTCTTACTTAGAGGAGTTACACTGTGTTAATGGCCATAATGAGATTCAAGATGTTTACATTTTCAGAGCAACAGGACTATTTCTGACTTTTGAGGACAAGGACTTAGTCTATGTTCGTAGCATTAAAGATTGTAGTTACTCTATGAGTGCTTACTTTATAATCAATAAGTTGATGGATTGCACTTGACGTGTACCTGTTGTTGACTTCTTAGGTATTGATACAATTGGTGGAGTGAGAATTCCAGCTTCATTTTGTGGCGTCCTTGGGTTCCGGGCTTCACATGGAGTTGTATCTACTATCGGGGTTCTCTCAAATTCACAAAGTTTAGACACTGTTGGTATGTAGTCTCGGTATGTTTTATGTTTGTGGTTTAGCTATTCACTCGTGTTGTCAAATTTCATGTCTGTAGAGGTTTTCTATTGTACCTCACAATGAAATGTTGGACTTATGACTTATCTGTAGTATTGAGTCTCTTTGTTTGAGTCAAATCAACAGACTGCATGATGTATTGAATGCTTTTAGCCAAAGCTTTTGTGGAATCTTTTTTATCCTATTGCTGTGTGATTTTTTTTACCTCTTTTATTGATAACATATTCTAATAATGTGTCTTTGGTTATGAAAAATATTACAGGAATATTTGCTCGTGATCCTTCTGTATTGCATCGTGTTGGACATGTTCTTCTCAGGTTAAACCCAGTGGAACCTAGAAAGACAAGGCGCATAATTGTGGCAGAAGATTTATTTCATCTTTCTAAAGTTCCTCAGCATAAGACTGTATATATTGTTAGCAAAGTAACAGAAAAGTTATCTGGATGTAAGTTTCATCATAGGATTTTATGTCTCAAGACATTGGCTTCTAATATGAAGTTCCACAAACAGGGGTGCCATCAGTGATACTAACTCCATGCTAATCATTTTGCAGATCAAGCACCAAAGAATATGAATATTGGCCAGTATATTTTGTCAAATGTTCCAGGCCTAAAGTATTTCCGTGAACAGACATTGAACCTGCAAACTGGAACAAGTACTTTGAAAGCTCTAACTTCAGTAATGTTGTTATTACAGAGGTATGTATAACCAATTTTTTCATTTTTATATTGCAATTATTGTGGTTCACAACATAAAGGTAGCACAAACTCTCTTGTTTAACTTTGTGCAAATTGTCATCTGTAATTGTTGTCAGATATGAATTCAAAACCAATCATGAAGAATGGATTAATACGGTCAAGCCCAGGCTATGTTCAAATGTGTTTGATCATATTCATGCAGCGGTTACAGCCACACATGAAAATATCAAGGCTTACTACAAGGTCAGGACTGAAATGCGAGAAGCTCTACGTAGTCTCCTAAAGGTACTTTTCATAACTGACGGAAGTGCATGACTAAATTACATTTTGTTGTGTACTTATATTATAATATTGTAGTGTCTATAATGGATATTTGTCACTTTGGTTATGTTGTTTATGAGGTTACTGGTCATGCTTGGTGTATCAAATACATCTTACTAAACTTATAAATGATGCTTTCATTAAGTTTTAGTGCTGTAAAGGTGTGCAAATAATAGGCTGTAAAATATGCTCAAACTACAGAAACTTGTTATCCTCTTGTCAATAGAATTACCCCCAATGCAACATTCTTACTTCAATCAAATCAGGGTCTGTGGGTAGTGCCATCTCTTGTCCCTGGCTCCCCACCAAGCAGTCCCAGGGCAACATGGGCGAGGTAATTCACAACATCACCGGAGGCCTAGAGCAAGAAAGGTGATGCCCAGGCTTGAACCCTATATATTATGGATCGCCACCTTACTGCAAGTGATGTTGTTTTTATATTTTTAGTGACTGTATTTGCAGTCAAGTTTTTGTATCTTCATGACACTTGAGAACCAGAACCATGTTACATGGAATCTAGATGTCTTTACAACATATAGTTAGTTTGGGATAGAATTACTAATTATCAGTTTATATTGGTCACAAAGGTTGCTTGTTTACACTGGCTCCCCTCATGTGACCATGGTAACTGGAGATTTCCATTACTGTAACTTATAAGTTGTATGTTCTCTTTGTTTTTCATGCCTCATGCTACAGTTACCATCATAACCATGCATGTAATGCTAGTTGATATATGCCCTGATGTGCAGGATGATGGAATTCTAATTGTTCCTACTGTGGCTGACACTCCGTTAAAACTGAAGGCAAAGAAATCTGCGCTATCAGAATTTCATGAGTGGGCACTTCCTTTATTAAGTATTGCTACTATGTCTGGTTGCTGTCAGGTAAATTTATATGAAGTCAATCTCATTATCTTCTTATCGGGCTACTTCTCATTGATAACGTCTTATGAATCATCTTTAGGTTACTGTTCCTTTTGGAAAGCACCAAGATTGTCCAATCGGTGTTTCCTTCATTGCAAATCATGGGTCTGATAAGTTTCTTCTTGATACTATCTTGGATTTACACGAATCTCTACAAGGGCAAGTCAATGCCGTCACCAATTTGCCACCATCAATGGACTTGAATGGCAACATGGATGCATCTGAATTGTTAAAGGAGAAGGTTTTACTTTTCAGTTCTGTTGTTTTTCAATGTCATCGATGATCTGTTTTCTTGTGTCTGACTTCCACACGTGATTACATTTCAGTAATTATATTTATCGTAAAGCTAGGTTATGATATTGAACTAATAGATTCACATCCTCTTCTAGTCAATATAATAGCAAATTGGTTTTGTTACTGGTCCAATCTTACTACATTTTCCGTATAAGAAATTAATAGTAACTACATATAGTGTGACCTACGGCGTTTTGGTTGATAGTTATAGTGTTTGCTAGCTTGAAGTCTCTGTTATGTTTATTTTTTGCTCTTGAAAGGCCATTGAAATATAGCTTTACAGTTGTCAAATAAATTGTTTTGCGTCAGGGAAATGCTGCATATAAGGGAAAACAATGGAATAAAGCTGTAGGTTATTATACTGAAGCTATTAAGTTGGATGATACAAATGCTACTTTCTACTGTAACCGAGCAGCTGCGTACTTAGAATTAGCAAGGTATATGTTCAGACTTAAAGCCTTTTTAAAAGTATTAATTTGGTATATATCTTGTGTGCGCTGACATGAAGGTCGTTTGACTTTCAGCTTTAAACAAGCCGAGGTGGACTGCAGCAAAGCAATATTCCTTGATAAGAAGGTCAGTGCTTGCGCAAGTGATATCTATTTTACTGTCATTGTACTATGGTGATATATGTTGCTTTATCAATTTGGTCTTGATTAGGCTTCTGATGGGTCAGATTTGTACATTTTTTCTTGTTAAGTTTAGCTCTAAGCTCTGATGTACATGGCCTATCAGTATTCTCGCGGCCGTTTCCTAGACTTTTCTTTCTGGGCGTCCCAAAAGGTTTACCCAGTGAGGTTCGATTCTGGGTCTTTTGAGATCTTTAGGACTTATTGACACCTTATCTGACAAGTGACAACCTTGCGATGGTTAGGTAACATAAAAGAAACCAGTTAAATGGGTTGGCATCATATCGAAGTGTTTTCCATTGCATACATTTTTCTGATACATAACTAGATAGTACCAGTTATATATATATACTAGTCTTAATACCTGTGCGCGATGCACGGTCGACTCATAATTATTTATATTTCATTTTATTTATAATAATTATATACATTAGTTGATGGATATATTGATATAATTGAATTAAAGTTGAAACAGGGACAAACGATAACTAAATTAATTATGTTTTTTTAATTATCATAATTATACAGTTTTTTTTAGGTGAAATGCAATATATACGCATTTAGTTATATATTCAAAAGTTTAAGTTTTTTGTAGTTTATATTATTTTAACATTTAACTCTATAAGAGCTTATTAGAAGGAGTCAAAACTAGTTTAAGTTTTATTAAATATATATATATATATATTTAATAAAATATAAGATTGTAACATTTAATATAATAATATGAAATAAAAGACTCATAATGATGTAGTGTTTATATGATTGTTCAATATATTGTTAAATTTGATTTACTTATACGATATTATAAAATCAAACAAAACATTTGATGTGTTAGCTAGATTTTATGTGAAATGTTTTTGATGATAGGTTGTAATTTTCAAACAATGCATAATTTATGGAAACTTTTAATATTCTTTATAATCGTTCAATGATCTAAAGTATGGCTTTAGTTTACAAATGCTATATTTTAATTAATTAATTAATTAACTATAATAGAAATAATAATAAATAGATAGATAATGACAACTAACTTTACGGAGTATAATACCAATCCAATTTTGATGGTATGATATCTGTCTACTCACATTTATATTTATATAATATATAGAATCTAGATAAATATATAAACCGATTATTTATACTTTTTTCAAGAAAAGATTAATTTAAAAGGACACATGTCGCGTAAAGATTATGCCACATGTCGATTCAAAAGGTCTACAATCTTGTATTAGTTTATTGGTAGATGTTATGACAAACTTGCTATTTTAAAAATCTGTTTAGGGGAAAAGTTGTTCTGGGTGTGCTGATAGGTTTGAAGCCAATTTTCTTTGACTAGTTTCTCATCCCGACTGGCTCACTTATGCTGCCATACCTAGGGATTATATCCGAGTTTTATCTTGTGGTTATACCGTTATAGTATTAGATGGCCAATATGTGAGCATTCTCATCATCTCCTTTTTCAAGTATCTAGGGAACTTGTATTTTGTCATGTATGCTTTGATTCTAATATGTATTTTAAGTGGACATTGACTGCATATCAAGTAATATTCTTTGTGCAGAATGTAAAGGCATACTTGAGACGAGGCACTGCTAGAGAATCACTCCTCTATTACAAGGGGGCTCTTCAAGGTGTGTATTCTTCTCTTTTTGAAGGTTTAATGATAAGACAATACCTCTTTTCTTGACAACTATTCAAATATTATATTTAAAGTTCATTCACGGTACTCAGGTGAAAAGGAAAATGCGTTCGATAATAAGGCATCTGCCTTCATCTTTTTTTAAAGCAATGTTATAAGACCAGGACAAGTGTTTCTAGCCAACCTGATAAAGAAAAATAACTTGTTTTGATCCATTACTCAACCCGCCCGCATTGCTATATCTAACAACTATGCTTACCAGTTCTATATATTTTGCTTGCGGACATGCATAAGGGCCAGCTTTACCATCACAAGAGAGTTCCTTTTAAAGTTTTAAGTTATGTTATCATAAGAACAACTCCCTTGTATATTTGAATTGAATATATTTTTCTAATGGCTGTAGATTTTAAGCATGCGCTCGTCCTAGAACCTCAAAACAAAGCTGCCAAAGTGGCTGAGAAGAGACTACAAAAGTTAGCAAGTCGATCTGCTTAGACTCCTTGCTTTTAATAACTAATTGCATCAGAAGATACTTCGAGTCTTGAGAGTTAACAAAAAAAAGAGGCATCTCGAAAGTACTTTTGTAATGGGTTTAAACTGGCTTCTTGGTGCCCCTTTTGTGAATTTAGGAGATGATAATTAGTTTTGTGGATTGCTTGTTCAAACATTATCTTGCGATCTAGAGTTCTATGCTCTGCAAGTTTTGGTCTTTATTTGATTCGGGTTCCAAATCAAATTGCTAATTTGATTGTAATTTTCACAGAAATAAAATTGTATACAACGCTTATGAAAACACAATGGCTGATGAGCTACTTACTCATGCTTATCAAAACAAATGATTGTATGCTATGTTATGTCATGTACTAGATATATTTTGTCTGGTCTTGAATATTTAGACAAACAACCTTTTAGTTGACAAGAGTATACACTGCCGTTGCATCAACTTTAAGGCACTTGTAAACTCTTCCCGTAAACTTGCACATTCTATGAATACCGGCAGGATTCAGGGCCTTCTGTTTTGTTTGAAGTGGACTAGCATTCTATCTTAACTTCAACTTTTGATTGTTGTCGGCCCCCTTAATTTATGTCATCTGTACCGGCATCAAACTCTTTATGACTCCTACCTGACGAATAGAAACTCCTATTGCCATTCACACTAGATAAAAAAAATATATGCATGGCAATTTATTCATACACCACAATCCCCAACAGTCCCCTGTTTTGCCTAGTAATAATATGTTGTAAATCATAAAAAACCTGTTGTATACAATCCCCAACATTCTATATGTCACATTTCTCTGTAATAATGCTACACTTTTTAATTAGATTACTTTATCTTTTGTTTGGTTTTAAATTTGAATATTTAACAATGCGAAAACGCTTGCGGTAGGTAAATATAATAAAAAGTATATATGCCATTGAACAACTAAGATCCACACAATGGTGTTTGTATGCTGACTTGTAAATTATCCATGTTACCTCGTGTTGATCATTAGCAGTCTAGCTGATATGAAGAGGATAAAATTAACAAGAAAACAGTAGGAATAGCATCAGATGATTGGCATGTTAATTTTAAACATGATTTTTATTGTTTTTTATATTTGTTTTTCTGTATTTTCTGTTGGGCCTTCTACAGTTCTACAAGCTGATTAATAGAGAGTTTATCATTAAGAATTACTTTCTAAGATTAGATTACTTGTACTATAGAATATGTAAATGTAAATGTTACAAAAGGAGACTTTCATGCTTTAATTGTGCTTCGATTTTTTTAATTTGATGCTTTCTCCATGTTTCAAGCATCAGATTCCAACCTCCATACTTACATTTGCGGTCGAGAGCTTACGTATGTTTGTAGTTGGTGTCTTTTTTGTTTTATGAAGTTTGAATCGAATAAGTTTTGCACATAATGCTATCAGTAGTATCTTGCTCACTTTCACTATTATAATTGGCTCTTTTAACGTTAATTAAGCCAAATAGAGCAAATTTGGATTAAACAACATAATTTGTGTCGCTGTAAGTGGTTCATTAGGTAGCCCTCGACATACACTTCAGATAAAGAAACAGCCACTCATGGCACTAACAGAACTCGTAACACATAAAACAAACATAACATAAGAAGTACCTGTTGGGAGAGAGAATCTCCTATAAAATGGTACATTCCACGTGTACCCGGGATGTAGGTGCTCCGCAAGAGACCTTGTGTATCTAAATGATAGAGTTCATGTCTACCAACCCCCTCTTTGGATCTTCTAAACAGTGGAGGTCTAAAGGGGTGTAAACCCGATTATTGGTTGGGGTATAAGTTTAAAGGGGCATAAATTTTTGAAGTTTTTTTTATATATATAATGTATAATATGCTAAAAGATGAGTAAATAAGTAAGTACTATAGTATGTAATTTTAAACTTGCAATCTCATTATGCAAATATAATTTTTTTGTTATAATTTTAGTTATCATTTATGAGCAAGGTTGTTTATATATTTGAATTAGGTAGAAGTTAGGGGCATTTTTTTCTTGGTTCGGCCGAAGTGTTTGAATTCTCAAGGTCATCACTGCATGTAAGCAAGATTTGGGTAGAATCCATTGGGCTGTATGTTAAAAATATAAGTGTTATTCTTTTGTTTATCCAATCTTATAACTTGCAGGGACTGTTCTTGCCAAGTCTCAAAGTTGTTAAAGGTATGTTTTTATATTTCTGCTATAGTTGTTATATTTGATAGTGCAGGGTCTAAATGGTAACTTTGAAGATTGATGGCTATATATACGACTCATTGATCAGTTTTTAGGGTTAAGAGAGTAGGTGTATTATTCGATATATATTTTTGTATCTATATTTCTGTATCTGTATTCTGTCTTCATAGATCATCTTGATCTTATTCGGTTATACAATATTTTGTATGAGAGTTGTAGTGAGGTGATTTGTAAGAGTGTTTATGTATTAGTGAATCGCATCCATTAAGGGGACGATTCTTTCTATTTGTAATAGTAGCACTCGTTTGAGGACTACTAATTGTTGATGTGATTTCTGGGCAATAATATTGGATTATTGCATTATTTTGTTGTGCTTAGTATTTTTTTTTACATGGTATCAGAGCCAGGTTTGTGAAGAATTAGGGTTTTCTGGTATTCAAGATCTAGGGTTTGTAAAATTAGGGTTTTTATCTAAAAACTCTAATTGAGTAAGGATTGTTGGTTATTGCTTCCGCTGAGTATCATATTGGTGATACTCTCTTCTTCATCAACTCCTTCTATATCCTATAGCACTGTAAGTCTTCTTTCCGTTATCTGGTGGATTACCTTGGGTTGATATACAGGGTATTTACAGCTGCCTTGACCCTCTTCCTTGAAGAAGTGTGGAATCCTGGTAGCAGTTGTACCTGCAAACTATATTGACTCTTGAGTGATCTAAAAAACTCCAGGTAGCTTTATAAAGTGTTTATAGTGATTGATATTTGTTGTTATCTGTTTCTTTTGTGTGTAATTGTTTCTACTTGTTTTTTAATAAAATGGGTGATAATGCTACTGTTAGTGGTCTAGATATTGGTAATCCTTTGTATTTACATGCTAATGACACTACTGGTGTCCCTATTATCTCTGTGAAACTGTCTGGTACTGAAAATTATCGTGTATGGGCTAGTGCTATGAAACTTGCATTACAGACTAAAAATAAAACTGGATTTATAAATGGAACTGTTGTTAAAACTGATTATGCTACTAGTGCTGTATTATCTCAACAATGGGAAAGATGTAATGCTGTAGTTCTGTCTTGGCTACTAAGTTCTGTATCTCAAGATGTTTATTTAGGCCTAGTGTTTTCTGAAAATGCTACTGCTGTATGGAATGAACTTAAAGAAACATGTGATAAGGTTGATGGTCAATTGTGTATAATCTGATGCATAAAATTAACAATTTCAAGCAAAATAGTTTGTCACTGTCTGAATATTATCATAAGTTGAACTCTCTTTGGAGAGAATTTGATATGCTTACTAAACTGCCAAATTGTACTTGTGAAGCTAGAGAAGAAGTTAATACTCATGATAAATTGATTAAACTGATGCAGTTTTTAATGGGTCTTAATGATATATATCAACCTATAAGAAGTACTTTGTTGTCTAAAGATCCTTAACCTGATGTTAAAAGTGCATTTGCAACTATTTCTAGGGAAGAGTCACATAGAGATGTCTTAAAACCTGCTAATGTTGATGTTAACCTCAAGTGTCTGCTTTTGTTGCTAAGACTGTTGGTTATAAAAAGAAATTTCCAGTTACTAGAGGTCCTAATCCTAATTTGAATTGTAAAAACTGTGGAATGATAGGACACACAATGGAAAGATGTTATGAAATTGTAGGATATCCACCTGGTTTTAAAAGGCATCCTAATCCAATTAGACATAATCATGGTTTTAAACAAGGATTTAATGCTAATTGTGATGCTAATGTGACTTCTGTGCAATCTGGTAATTTGAATGTACAATCTGGTAGTCTGAATGCTATGCCTGCTCAAAATGCTAATGTGAATATGAATTCTTTGCATTCTTTACCTCTCACTAATGAACAAGTGCAGAAATTAATCTCTTTGATTAGTGATAAACCTTCTGGAAGTATGCAAGCTAATATGGCAGGTATGCCAAGTTTTTTTAATAACAGTGTACAATTTAATTCTAAATTTGATGAATTCTTTTCTGCTAATAGTGATAAAGATAGGTTAATTGAATTCTTAAAATGGATTATAGATTCAGGAGCAAATCAACACATGATTGTATCTTTCAAAAATATGTTTAATGTAATAGATGTGTCTGATCTAAATTTAACTGTTGGTCATCCTAATGGTACACTTGCAAAAATAAAAGGCATAGGAAATTTGAAATTAACTGATAATGTGATTCTTTATGATGTTCTGGTTGTACCTGATTATTGTGTTAGTCTATTATCTGTACATAAGTTAATTAAAGATAGCAAATTATTTGTTGGATTTGATGAGAATAAATGTTATATTCAGGATTTGACAAGAAGGAATGTATTGGGGACTGGTAGTGAGACAAATGGTCTCTACTTGTTTGATCAAAGTGATTATGTTGTTGGTAAGTCACATAATGTGTTCAGTATGTGTTTTCATGTTTCAAAAAGTTTGTGGCATAGTAGATTAGGTCATCCTACTAATCAGGTTCTAGCAGTTTTAAAAAATGATCTAAAATTGGATAAAAACATTTATGTTTCTCCTTGTGAAGTGTGTCATAAAGCAAAACAAACCAAGGAACCATTCCCTTTAAGTACACATAAAACTAATAAACTTGGTGAACTTATACATCTTGATTTATGGGGTCCATATAGGGTTACCAGTAGGGAAGGGTTCAAGTATTTTTTTACTATAGTTGATGATTTTTCTAGGGCAGTGTGGGTTTATCTTCTTAAAACCAAAGATGAAGTATTTGATATGTTTGAAACTTATGTGAATCTGTTGGATAATCAGTTTGATGTTAAAATTAAGTGTATAAGATATGACAATGGAACAGAGTTTGTAAATAATAAAATGAGTAATTACTTGGATAAGCATGGTATTGAACATCAAACTATTGTTAGTTATACATCTTAGCAAAATGGAATTGCTGAAAGAAAGCATAGACATTTGCTTAATGTTGCTAGAAGTCTTTTGTTTCAAAGTGGTCTGTCTTTAAGGTTTTGGTCTGATTGCATTCTAACTGCTGTCTATCTTATAAACAGGTTGCCTTCATCTGTTCTAAATGGTTCTTCACCTTTTGAGAAAATTTATAAAAGAAAACCTAATCTCTCTCATATAAGAAGCTTTGTTTGTTTATGTTTTTCTACTGTATTAAACAATTCTGACAAATTTTCTCCTAGGTCAGAAAAATGTGTTTTAATTGGTTTCTCCTCAGGTAAAAAAGCTTATAAACTTTATAGTATTGATTCTAAAACTGTTTTGTTTTCAAGAGATGTAAAGTTTTATGAAACTGTCTTTCCTTATAAAATGAATTCTACTAAAAATGTGTTTTCAGAAAAGGATAAACTTAATTTCTTTAATAAAGAGTCACATCCCAATGATGAAGGGAGAGATTCATTTAATGGTGAGGGTAGTGCAACTCACTTGTTTGATTCTATTTTTATAGATGAACAAGTTGATGGCAGTACAAGAACACCTATAAATGAGAATGATATTGTGCATAATGCTCCTGAGGGAAATGTGAACATTCCTAATATAGATAATGTTGTTAATAATAATGATGAAGGTAATGCTGGTTTAAGAAGGTCAGAAAGAGTTACTAGACCTTCTGTGAGACTTAATGATTATGTGGTAAATACTAGTGTTAGATATGGTATTGAAAAATATGTGAGTTATTCACATCTTAGCAATTCTAATTACTGTTTTTCTACTATTTTAAACAAATGTCATGAACCCTCTTCATATGAAGAAGCTGTTAAAGATTCTAAATGGATAGAAGCTATGAATAAAGAAATTGAAGCTTTATATAGAAATGATACTTGGGAGATTACTGATCTTCCAAGTGATAGGGAACCAATTGGATGTAAATGGATTTATAAAGTAAAATATAAAGCTTCTGGTGAAGTTGAAAGATATAAAGCAAGGTTGGTAGCCAAAGGTTATAGTCAAAGGTTAGGTTTAGATTATGAGGAGACTTTTAGTCCTGTTGTCAAAATTGTTACAGTAAGATGTCTTGTAAACCTTGCTGTTCATAAAGGCTGGCCTTTGTACCAGCTTGGTGTTAACAATGCTTTTCTTTATGGTGATTTAGAAGAGGAAGTCTACATGACTATTCCTCTTGGTTGTGGTTATAAAGATGATAACAAAGTTTGTAAATTAAAAAAGTCTTTGTATGGTCTTAAGCAAGCCCCAAGGCAATGGAATGCTAAGCTTACCAATGCCTTGGCTGAGCATGGCTTTGTACAGTGCATGTATGATTATTCTTTGTATATTAAGCAGTCTAAAGATGTGTTCATTGTTTTATTGGTTTATGTAGATGACATTGTCATTATTGGAAATAACAAGGATGAAATTGATAAGTTTAAACAGTTTTTAAGTAGTAAATTCATGATTAAAGACTTGAGAATTCTTAAGTATTTCCTAGGTATTGAAATCATGAAAAATAAAAAAGGTGTATGCATGTCTCAAAGAAAGTATTGTTTAGAATTACTTCATGAATATGGTCTTCTTGCTTCAAAACCTATTGATACTCCTTTGGAAACTAATACTGTTTTGAATTGTGTTGAAACTGAAAAGGATAGATTTCTAAATAGTCCCACTACTTATCAAAAATTAGTTGGTAAATTGATTTACTTGACTAATACTAGACCTGACATATCCTATGTTGTACATTGTCTTAGTCAACACATGCATGCTCCATTACAATCTCACTTCAAAACTGCTTTGAGAGTTCTTAGGTATCTCAAAAACTCTCCTGGTTTGGGTATTCAAATTAATAAAGAAGGTAATTTAAAAGTTAGTGTATATGCTGATTCTGATTGGGCCAAATGTCCAACTACCAGAAAATCTGTTTCTGGGTATTGTGTTTTTCTGGGTAATTCTTTAGTATCCTGGAAAAGTAAAAAACAAGCAACATTGTCCAGGTCTTCAACTGAAGCAGAGTATAGATGTACGGCATCTGCTACTTGTGAGGTTATTTGGATTACAAATATTCTGTCCAGTCTTGGTATTAATGGGTTATTACCTGTTAATATGTTTTGTGATAATAGTTCTGCAATACAAATTGCAGGAAATCCAGTTTTTCATGAAAGATCAAAACATTTTGAAATTGATCTTCATGTTGTTAGAGAAAAAGTGTCATCTGGTTTTCTTAAAACTATCAAGGTTCATTCTAATGATCAAATAGCAGATATTTTTACTAAAGGACTTGGTAAAGTTCAACATAAAGTTTTGAGATCTAAGCTTAATTTGATGGACATGTTTATTACTTAAGAGATGTATGTCCAAAAAAGGTTATAAGATTGAGGAAGGGTGTTAAAAATATAAGTGTTATTCTTTTGTTTATCCAATCTTATAACTTGCAGGGACTGTTCTTGCCAAGTCTCAAAGTTGTTAAGGTATGTTTTTATATTTCTGCTATAGTTGTTATATTTGATAGTGCAGGGTCTAAATGGTAACTTTGAAGATTGATGGCTATATATACGACTCATTGATCAGTTTTAGGGTTAAGAGAGTAGGTGTATTATTCAATATATATTTTTTGTATGTATATTTCTGTATCTGTATTCTGTCTTCATAGATCATCTTGATCTTATTCGGTTATACAATATTTTGTTTGAGAGTTGTAGTGAGGTGATTTGTAAGAGTATTTATGTATTAGTGAATCGCATCCATTAAGGGGACGATTCTTTCTATTTGTAATAGTAGCACTCATTTGAGGATTACTAATTGTTGATGTGATTTCTGGGCAATAATATTGGATTATTGCATTATTTTGTTGTGCTTAGTATTTTTTACACTGTACTATTTATATACTAACACCAACAAATCAGATGACAAATTATAAGAAATATGGATCACTTACTACTATAGATGGTTTGTTTTCTTATGTCATTTGTGAAAGAAAGTTAAAAGAACGACACTAGTATATTACATGATAGAATTTGGTAAAATAATGTTATTGATAGCGCGATACATGAAAATAATATGAAAACTCTATTGGAACATAGCTCAATTTAAATTTTAACATTAAATATCTTGATAATTAAGATTTAAAAGTACTTTTTTAATACCAGCAGAAAAAATATGAATATGCTTGTGGTTCCATTTTCTTAACAACATTTGTAATAGTACATTATTTTGTCATTTAGTGTTTGGCACATTGAAATTTGTATATTTTTGTTTTAATTGAGGCGCAAACTGATTAAGCCTATCCGTTTTATTGCGAAGTTAGCTTGGGAAGGTTGCTGGTGAGGTGAATTTGTAGCCTAAACAACTCGTTTACGAAACAAGTACCTATCTAAAGCCAATAGAATCAATAGACCTATTGTTGTCAAGAAAATAGAAAGGTTGTAGAGTATGCACAATTACCTTTTTGTTTCAAAAAGATAATAAGATAAAATTCAAACGGGTAAACAAATAAGGTTTTCCCAATTAAAGATTAAAACATAATATATGCTCGAATTCTGCTTTCACAATTGTTGTGTCACTGTCAAACCCGGTTAACAATCCGGGATCTGCCAGTGCTACCTGTAGAAATTTTTTCATTTCATTTTCATTATCATTCTTGCCCCATATTGCTTTACCTATTTGCAACTTTCAAACTTTTTTAAAGTTGTGAATGAGGGATATTCAAAGAAGTTATGTCCTATGAAATACAACTTAATTTTAGTTCAAGATACCAAGTAACCCATCTTTTAAACTAGGGTATGAATTGTTACTTATTTTTCATTGAATTGGTAGTTGATATATTTACTGGTTTACACAATATATGGCTGCTTGTACCAATGGTCAACGTTGCCATATGTTAGCTCATATCAGCAAGCATACTTCATAAGGGAACACAAAAAACTACCAATACTAGAAAGAAAAGAAATTTAAACTTAAGAATGTCAAACAATAGTTACTTATATTCCGACATCAAAACAATGAATTTACTATGTTGGTCCAACAGAATGGATAACTGCATCACTCTGCATCTATCCATATAAAAAGTATTGCAGTTAAGCATTTCAAAGAGAGATCCAAAATGGTGCGTTAGATTTGAAACACGAACCTCAACAAATCAAAAGTAGGTATACGGTGGTCTCTTAAAGTCAAAAAACGATTATGACATGTCGCTATTCACGGTGATACATCCCTCGGAGACCGACCAATTTTAAAAATGAACTATCAAGTTCAAAGATCTAAACCAGTAGTTGAAATAATATGATGTAATACGCGGGATAAAGTTATTATGCTTTTAGTTATAAAAATGTGTTAGGTATATCGTTGGACCTATGTTTTAAGCATATATATTATTATCCATAAATAAAACATGTATAAATATGATAATACAAAATATATTTGTATCAAAGACGGTTGGTACGTATATGTATATTATTAGGTTTAGCCCCGTGCGTTGCACGAGATAAAATAAATTTCTATCAAATAGTTCAACAAATGTTCAATATAAAAAAAAACTGTCATCGAAAAACAAAGATATTTTTTTATGTAATGAAGTAAAATATCAAATGACAAAGTAATAAACAGTATTAGAAGGAAATATTATAAACCTCAAGATAAATCTTCACTTTTTTTCATCCTCCATCACCCCTTCCACAAGCAATGAATATTTCACCATTCTCTCACTGTCTATGTAGGAATTAATCTTGACTCAGTCATATTATCTAGTTTGAGTTGGTTTTATTTAAGTTAGTATTTGAGTTGGTTTTAGTGTTGCTTCAAATAAATGGTATAAAGTCATGGGGTTGCAATTGAGAATATGGACATTATGGGTCATACCCATGACTAATTCCTTAGGTAAAGTTGGTAGTTTATTTTCTTATTTTTAGGATCACATGAGATGTAGTTTTGCCTATTTAAGGCTTGTTCAGTCCTTGAATGAGAAATAAGTTTCATCTTTGTTTTCTATATTTTTGTACCGTATTTACTCTCTTTTCATATTAACATACATAATATACATACTGAGTGAGGTTGAGAGTGATAAAAAACAAAGAAAAAGATAAAACTAAAAAGGTGAGAGGGTGAGAAAGAAACCAGATTTACACCACCATCACCACTTTGCTACCCACCCCTTTGGTACCTACAGGGCGGGTGGTGTTCCAACTGGTCACCGGTCGATCACCACCTTGCCTCCTTACGTATTACGTCCACCTTCAAAGAATTAAACATAGAGTATATAAAACATAAATTCAACTTAAATTAAGACAACATTTTTTATGTTCCAAGTAATATAAAGTTTATATTTTTGCAATATATTTATGTTGGAAAATAAAAATTAAATATAAATTAAAAAAATTTACATCTCAAAAGATATTATATTAAAAAAAATTAAGAATCATTATTACTTTTTAATAAGAATTAAAAAGATCTTTAAAATATGAAAACTTTTTTATAAATTTGGAATATGTCATTAATATATATTTTAGGTAAGAAACTATTACCATATATCTCTTTTATATATATGTTAAGTGTATCTAATTATATAAATAATATTTTTAATAATTTTTTGTGGGATTTTAGTCCGAATATCTATCATGTTTTTCAAAATATAAACAAAAATCTCATTGGATCAAGTGGTTTATGTTTCACATAAAAAACTTGAGGTTGTGGGTTCTAATCATGCTTATGACTTTTTAATATGCTATTTATTCATAATTAATAAAAGCTATGATGATGATTTGTCAAGTATGTATAGGTGTTAGCTTACGTGTCAACGTTTAAGAGACTAACGACGTGAGATCGCCACGTAGGAAGATGATGTGGCGAGCTCTGAGATATGCCACATCATCAAATTGAGATAGAGAATTATATATAGATATAGATATAGATATATTTTATAATTTATACAATGATAATGATGATATAAAGTTAAATATAAATAATAATCTTGTTGAAAAATGAGAAAACTTTAATTTGAAAATGTTTTTATTATTATTGTAAATGATTTAATTAGATGATATTAAGATACATATATTTGTTATCTTCCTATAATGATGACTTCAAATAAAATATAGATAAAATATTTTATTTAGTGTAATAACAATATTATCAAAAAAAATATGGATTGGAAATGAGAGGAGTCGTATTTGGAAACGCATCAAAGAGCTAATTGAAAATTGAATAGTCTTTTATCTTCTTATTTATACAAAGTTAAACATCAAATTATTAAGTTTAGCTTTATTATATTTATCTATCTCATCTAATAAAATAAAATAACAGAGCAATACAATAACCAAGGTCTTAAATATTACCCCACCAGTCTTAAAACACAACAAAATACATTATAATAGCAAAGGTCATTATAACTATTCATCGGTCTCTAAATAAATGTTCATAATATATTATATATAATAATTATAAAAATATATTACAATGATATCATAGTTTAAAATTTTAAAAATAACTTAGTCTTTTGGCAGGTATAAAATAACATAGTTTTTCTAATATAAGAACAATAGTATGTTTTGTTTAATAGTAAAATATAACTAATTTTACTCATATATTTTTACATTATGTAAAATTCAGATAATTATAATGTATTAAGAATTTCCGTTAAGATGAATTTAGCCCCCCTGGTGTTTTTACTAATGATTATAGTAAATATCGTGGTTCCATTGAATTTGTTTTGTTTATTTCTTAATCGTAATTATTTGATAGATTTGTACAATCTTCATCATAGACCTATAAATATGTAGATCAGAAAAATAACCAGAGTACATTGTGAGCAATAAAAGAAAAAAAACTTCGTATCTGAATTATGTAATCTAAAAAAATGTTTATTTTTGAATGCTATTGCATCGTAAGCTATCATAATCTTAATCTTAATATATTAAAAGATAACTGATCTAATCTCAATTGACGAATCATAACCCTTAATTTCTTAAAATTAATTAAATCAACACATGTCTAAATTTAATTAGACTTTTTGGTTTGTATCACCAATTTACACTTTAACCCAATTTAAAAATAATTAATATATATTTTTTGGTTTTTTTATCACCAATTTCACTTTAACCCAACTTATAAATAATTAATTTAGATGTTTTGGTTTTTTATCACCAATTTACACTTTGACACAAATTAAAAATAAATAATGCTTTATTGCATAATATTTATCTAATAATAAAATATAACTAAGAGTTAGAGAGGTTACAACATTTGGAATTAATGATTAATATGAATTAATATTTATATCAAAATTGGACAATTGTGTAATTAAGGTTAGAATATTGCTTCTCTAAAAAAGTTTGTATAAAAAACTTTTTGCTACATCATCTAGCTTTGATATTATTTAGTATTCAGTATTTACATTTGAATATCTCAGTTTTTTATAAGTATTTTTTACATTTTAACGTATAAGTATATTTTTGTTCCATATACTATTATAGTGATAATGTTGTAAAACTCGTATATTTGACACATGTTTAAAATCTTATCATATACAAATTATATATATTGCAATACATATTAAAAATATTATAACTATATATATAACTTATTAAGTTGCATTATGCATTAAATATAGTTACAGTTTTGGTATATAGATGTTGCTATACAGTTGAAAGCATCTGATATGATATTTGCAATAAATCATCATGTTTGTAGATTGAACATCTATTGGATATGTAATTTTATAGATAAATTAATAATAAAGTGGGAATTTAAATCGTATATACTTAGTTAATTACTCGCGATTTAAGATAGTAATAGTAATAGTAAATTGTAAATATATAGATAATTAAAAAAGGTAAATGAGATCATCAAATCAATCTAATGGCTAATATTTATTCTTATTTTTCATCCAATGGTGTTGTGGCTATTTTAAAAAAGAATTTAGGATGTTGGTTTATAAGTATTGGGAGATTACCACCCAAATCCACACATATTTACAATGAGTCAAAATTTGGGTTATATTTGATGAAAAACAGACTTGATAAAAATAAAATGGGCCAACTGGGTTTGAAAGTCCCAAAAGTGTTTATATATACACAAAACCCGTGTCTCTCAACTTCACATGTGGGTCCAAGTTGCAATTGTAACGGGTACCATTTCATGATAGATTGGTTACTATATTTTTTTTTTAACAAACTGTTTTTGGAGGTTTTATGCATTGTAAATAGATTATACCCGGTCATAACTAACGAACTGAAAATGCCACCTCTAGTATTAGTATAATTTCTATCGAAAGGATTAGGCACACCTGCAAGACTACGGATAGAGTTACATGGAAACCCAAATCGTATAACGAGTACTTCTCACATGTTTTTCACATCATTACCAGTTCCGTTAATTTTATACTTCTGCCTATTGTAAGTTACACCATAAAGAAGTGCACGCTTTCCTTTTCTCGGTTCCCAGTTTTTTATTGACTCATGAGTTGACTTCCCATAGTTACTGGGATTTGGAATAACTTAGAGAACTAAAATTTGGAATTTCTGGTCATTAAAACATGTTTGTAAGGTGAAAGCGACACAGAGTGGACCCTTTGTGCCATTAATGAACCCACCACGCGCACGACCTGATTCTATGTGACAGTCTCCATCATCTGAAACAAATTATTCACATTCACAGCAGAACATACGATCCAGTCGTTAAAGACTTGTCAACTTTATAAGGTGATGGCATGTACTCCAAAGAATGACATATGCTCACTTGAATAAGGCAATGAAAATAACGTTTCCGTGCTCATAAATCAGATGTAGTTTTATGACTCATAAGTTGGAAAGCTTGCAGCCTATAAGTAAACTTGGTTCACCTACATATATCTCCTTGTTCTTTATCAGCATCAGATTCTTTTCAAACATTTTTACTTTATCAGCATCAGATTCTGTTTAAACATTTTTACCTACATATATTACGTTGTGCTTAGTTCTTTATCAGCATCAGCCTATAAGTAAACATTTTTATTTTATCAGCAAGGAGATAGGCACAATCAAGGGACCTGATCAAGTGTACCATGGATTATAAGAATGTCTGTTGATGTTACTGCTGTCTGCTAACAAACTTTTTAGGATTCTAGTTTGGGAATATATGTCGAAACAGGTAACCTAAAATTCAATTTTTGCAACAAAGGAAACCTAAAATTTATTAATGTCCAAAAAGGAGTCTGAAATCCAATTTTTAACTTTTAGGTTACTGTTTTTTGACAAATTTCCCTTCTTGTTTATACCCGTTAGTTTTTCACGCGTCTACAACTGTTGTCACTTCACTCAAATGAAAATGATATGGTTGACGTAAAGTTACATCAGATATGATTCATATTTAGAAAATATAAAAGTCTTAAAAAACCATTCTTTTGGTTAAGTATTTCAACCGCTCTTTATATTCTTAGAGCACTACTAGTCTATTACTTTATATCATAAAGTTAACTGTAGTTGGTTTCTTATAGGAGTTAGTCTTTTGCTGACTAGCACTAGTTTAATTGCCTCAGTTGACATTAACTAAGCCAATAACAACAAATGTGATTCTACATGATAAGTAGTTACCTAAGAATAGTGAAACGAATCTATTATTAGTTGCCCTTTTCATACATTCAGATACAGAAGCAGATGCCCATGGCACTCACAAATAACACATCAAACCAACAAAATAGAATTAACACCCGATGTGGTAAAAAGAATTCCTTATACATTAGTACAACCCGCTTTAAACCTGGATGTAAGTGTACTGCGGGAGACCTCATGTATCTATAAGTTTGTAAGAATAGATGATTATAGTTGATGTCTGGGAACACTCTTCAGGTTCTGAAAGCTGGATTTGGATACACATCCGTTTTATTGCAAAGTTAGCTTTGGGGCCCCTTGGTGTGATGAAATTATAATACAAACGGCTCGTTTAGATCAAATACTTTCGAAGATGATAGCAGGGGTTCCTGAATGTTCAATAAGCCCGTAGGATCAGTAAGTATACCCTGGATCTACCTTTTTGCAGCATAAAGATCAGAAAAAACGTTTAATAAACAATAAATGCCCATTGTATGTTAGATTTGAAACACGAAAGTATTATGTATGAACCTCAAACAAGTCAAAAGAAGACTTACAGACATGGTTTTTTGTAAACATCAAGAATCAGTTCTCACCTGTAGTCTGTCACGGTGAAATATCCCTCGAAGACTGAAACATTTTTGTTTGGCTATCAATATATCTCTATGCATGGAAGCCAAGAGACTAGCATAAGTCAGTCTTGTTGTGTTCTCCCAAACTGCCTTCTTGAAAGTGTAAGTCATAGCACCTTCCATTTGCTTTCCACCGTTTGAGAAAGCCTGCACCAAGTGAATATATAGTTTCAAAACCAAAATGTCAAATTGATATAAGTAAACCAGAAAATGCACTAGTGAATAAGATTTACTCACAGATGTATCTGCAGCAAGTTGATTATCTTCGCACGCACTGATAGAAATGGCGTGTCCTCCACTAGTACCTTTGTAAACACCAGAAGGAGGGTTGTTATCTAACCAATCATACCTGTCCGATTAACAAAAAAATTTACTATCAAGACCGGTAGTAAGAAACAATCTGCCTTCAATATTAGAGTTGGTAACATCAACCCAAATATTTATCAATGATCATTTAAGGTTTTATAATACCTCTGATGTGTCAAATGTTTAAAAAATGGATTTGCTAAAAAGGAAACAGGTAAATGGGTCAAACGTGTTGAAGGTCTTTCAAGTTTATATTTTTTTGAACCACTAGGGAGGTGGTCAAATGGTAAGGACGTGTGCATCTCAATGTAGAAGTCACAAGTTATATCTTTAGCCTAAGAATCGCTTGGGATTAGTCAACTCGCAATGCAGGTAGGATCACCCAAGCTTGTAAGAGGCCAAAAAAATATATTTTCTGGACAAAACCTCCTAAAGCATATTATTGTTATTGTTATACTGTAGCTATTGTTATCATATTTGACACATTAACTGTTTATAATATATTTTTTTGACACTGTCTTTCATGACAACTAGCCAATTTGATCCGTTACCCAACCCACCCATTTTGTTACATCTATAATATATTCATATACATGCTTAATGAGACCTACTCTTTTCTGCTATAGACGTATGGTAGATCAAGAATTGTTCCACTATGACAAGCATCGATGATCGCATGAAGTTTGACATCTTTTTTGAGAGGTCTAACAATGGTATCATTGATCTCGTTATCAACGATCATTCCTGCAGTCCTAAAATCTAAAGGACATATTGTTTCGTCAAACCCATCAATCTCATCATCGTAAAAGTCAGGTTGCCTTAACCCATGACCTGAGAAATAGAACACTAGCGAGTCCCCTTCGTGGTTATCCTTTACAAGCCACCTCAAAGCTTCTTGGATATTTCTTTTTGTTGGATGAAAGTACTGGTCCATTTCTGCAAGTTATCAAAATGTCAATCACGTGATTCCAATCAAACATTAATTACTCCATGGAATGTTTAGATAGTGTATCATAACTAACACTTATGGCAAAATGCCAAAATGGGCAGGTCAGGCAATGGGTCAAAACTGGTGACTATTAGTCAAACAGGGCAGGTTAGAGCAACCAGAAGCATTTTCTGTCTAAATTTATAAGTTCATAAATAAATAGTATGTCATTTCTGATAAGAAATAAAGTGCATTGCTTTAGCAAGGATATAGTTTTTTCTTAGAAATATATTGTGCATTCAGTTTAATCAAAATCAACCCATTCGTAAGCAATATACTGAAAACCCCATCTCTAGAATGATCATAGGCGATGCAATTCATACTGAAAAGATTAGGAATACCTGCAAGAATATGGATAGAGCGACTTGGAAACCCAAACCGTTTTATTAGTAGATCTTGCATGCTTATCACGTCATGATAGGTTCCTTTAAGTTTATACTTCTGTCTTTCATAAGTTACACCACAAAGAAGTGCACGCTTTCCTTTTGTTGTTTCCCAATTTCTTATTGACTCAAGGGTTGACTTCTCATGACTACTCATTGAACTAGGATTTTGCGTATCTCGTCTATGAAACATCTTTCTAAGGTGACTACCAAGACCCTTTGTATCACTAACAAACTTACCACACTCTCGTCTTGATTCTATGTGTATGTCTCCATCATTTGAAACAAATTCTTGACATTCAGAGCAGCAGGTACGATCAGTGGCTGAAGACATGGCCATTTTATAAGGTGATGGCATATAATCAAAAGAATTACAAACTCAGTTAGATGAAGTAAATGAAAATAATGCTTTTATGATTGTAAAACTAATGTGTGTATATATATATATACACACAACCCATGAGGATTAGTAGGTTACAAGAATAAAAGAGAACCATATTCGCCTACATATATGTCCCTTCTCTTTATTTCCTCTTTATTGAAGAATCAGATTCTGTTTACACAAATTGAAGATGATACCAATCAACAAGGACATAGAGACAATCATGGGGACCCATCAAGTGCATTCAAGATCAAAAATGTCTGCCGATGTTACTGCTAACACACTTTTTATGATATTTGTTTATGCGTGTTAGTCTTTCACGCGTCTACACCTATTGTCAACTCACTCAAGCGACAGAATGATCTGTTGACATAAAATTACATCAGATGCGATTCATATTCAGAAACACACAAAAGCCATGAAAAACGATTTTATAGTTATGTCTTTCAACGGCTCTTTTTATTTTATGAGAACTATTAAGCTATTTTTACATATTTTAAATTTAACCAAAGCGAAGGTCTCTCACTGGGAGTACTTCTACGATACATCATTTAACATATAGAATACGAGTGTCGTAAACGAAATCATGTTCAATGTCCACAAAATTCTATCAGATTCCATCATAACTACACAGCATATATTGTAGTCGTAGATCTCTTGCATGACTCGTTTTGCCACTCTTTCAACGCTGTGTCTTTGTGACTCTATTTGTCGAATGACATGAAGTAGAAAAGTTCACGCATTGAACATGGTGATCATGAAATATTTTGATTTCCCTACTAGTCTTACCTTGCTATACTTGTACGGACCACCCAAAAATCTCCATAAAGTTAGAGAACATCATTGACAAACCGGCGTATGATTCTTAGAGACAAAGAATATTTATAAGTTTTTTTCATCAAAAAAAAAAATGTATATAATAAATTTGTGTATAAAATATAAGTATACTTGCACAATTAAACAAGCTTATTAAAGATAAATTTTTAGTTAAAAGTAAAAAATTTATGATTGTAAAAGTAAGAAAAAAAAGTCCGACCTGCCGGATTCGAACCAGCGACCTAAGGATAACTGTGATAACACTACAGTCCTCCGCTCTACCAACTGAGCTAAGGTCGGTTTTAATTACTTTCTCTCCTATAATCATATTTATTCATATTTAACATTTATTATACTGACGCCAAACTTTAGGTATATATTTGATTTAAAATCCAAATATATAAGTTGTAATTTTAAAACTTAAGTATCAATTAAACGTGTACAAAAAATGTATTTTCACAATTTCACAGATTATTTTCAGCAAATCCATTCATACAAAATATAATTACACATGTTATGATGAATAATCTTTAGAGGCTTTTTAGTAGTTCTTTTTTCAAAAGTCGTTTTGGCCAATTTATATGATTAGACGTAATGTTTTAGTGCTTGTGAATATGGATTTGAAGTCTTTTAAACTTGGAATATTACTCTTTTCTACAAATATACCTTCAAGAGATGGTGAATGATTTTGTTTTTGTCTAAGCTACATCATCTTTAACCGTAGTTGAGCTTTACTCATTTTGGTATTATATTTAACTTTGTGTGCGTTCATTAAGTCTGCTTGAAATTACGCAATGTATACCGGATAATGTTGTTAGCTTAAATACTTTTTGAGACCACTTGAGAAATGATCATATGAACCATTTGACCGGTTCTTCAACCCAACCTCTACGTTAGAGGCTATTACGCCATACATCTCTATATCTGGGTTGGGTAAGAGGGTACCAATGTACCCGATTAGTATATATATATATATATGGGGATAACTTGGATGATGTTAACATTATTTTGGTTGGATGATATTGCTCTCACAAACCATTAAAATCATGGGGTCTTTTTGACATGTGTAGAAATTGATTTAAGTGAGTTTGTGAGAGCAACATCATCCAACAAAGATGATGTTAACATCATAAATCATTTTCCATATATATATATATATATACTATATTATAAAAAGAATAGCCCTTTTTATTTTTGGTAATGTTGAAAATATGTAATATTTTCACTTAACACCCCTTAAAAATACTTTCACACACTATTTCCTTAACATTAATATTAAATTACACTATCAATTTATGTTTTAAAATATGTCCACTAACCTTTTACATAAATTATATACACAATTCAACATCGCTCCATCAACGACCGTTGCCCAACCATCACACCGTCACCGTCATGACTACCGCAACATCGTGTGGGTACCGTGCTAGTATATATATATATATATATATATATATACATATCCAGTTATTCACCCAAAATAATTAAAGGTCTGGGCAACATATCTTGTCAACTATCCTCCAAATATTGATCTTAAATTTCTTGGTTTACACCAATAGCGAAAACCAGAAATATTTGAAGATGATAACCTTATAGGTTAAAAATCACATATCAACTAAATCGTGATACAAGTCTTCACCAATGATCCGGGGTTGTAGCATAGAAGACGTCAAGGATTTAGTGCCAGATAAATACCTTTGGCTGCTAATTCTCTCAATAGTATAGCAGGTTTGCATCTCAACATGAATATGTCATAGCAGGAGCATGATCGTATAGACAATAGAGCTTTTATGTTTGCAAAATGAGAGCACATAACAATAATCTTATTTTTAGGTTAAATTTCGTCACACAATTGCACGTATATGTTAGATGAATATAGTTCGAGTGAAGAAATGATAGCATCAAGCCTTTGAGCGAACTGCCACCAAGGTGACCTAGTGCTCATACATTCAAACCTCACAAGGTAAACATCTTAAAGGTGGTCAGAGAAAAGGTTCAAAAACGGCCAGAGGCGGTGACGCAAGCCCACACAAGGACTGCCTGGCCATGAGAGTATGACAATTCCCCCTTCGATAGACAGGTCAGATTAAGCTGCATATAGTCGAAGAGAACCTTGAACAAGGAAAACATCATCCTTTTAATAAGCCTTTTGAGCAGCAGCCAAGGGGTGTACCTAGAAGAACAAATACACAAGTTTGTGCCAATTTGAAGAACAAAAATTACACTTAAAAAGACACCGTTTCAAGTTAATAAATTGAAACACCACTCGGATTTAACTGAACCAAGAACCAACTATTGAAACAATCTTGAAATAAAATCAGTTTTTAGCGGCAGAAAACAAAAACTGTACCAAACAAAGCGGGTACCAGTACAGCTTGGTCTACTTGCTGTTTGGTTGCTCCAGACAGTTTCAGGCACCCCTCTCAGCAGCAAAGAATACGGATCCATAGACAATTATGGTAGAAAGCATGAGCAGCAACTGAAAAGTTCAGAACGTTGGTGATGATTCCGAGTGGCTAGCATGAAAAACACAAAGATCAAGGATCTAAGCTTGCATTGTGGGCACATGCACCAAGACCCGTTATAATCAAATACTCGATAGAAAGTCTGCTACTTGTAGAATGCAAGTAGAAATTTTCCTAACTTGTTCCTGTAGATTTATGGTACACAACCTTACCGCAGGGCATTTGGAGCATTTGTTTACATATCTGCTTGAAATGAACACAACAATGATTCTCGTTTTTTATATAACGAAGTCTCCATATACACGATTTGAGATTGTACTTGCAAAATTTATATTTAAGAACATCAGGGATTTAATATCGTTTGTTCCCCCCCCCCCCCCCCCCCCCCCCCCCCCCCCTACAACCCCCATAAACAGCTACCACTAATTTTGGGGAACCATTGCTTACAGACTTTTCCATAACCAGAATACTTAGACTTGAACAAGGCGGGTAGATGAGTGACTTGAAATAAGGGATGAACACAATGGTTTTACAGTTTTCCATCTAAACCGGCTTGAAAATATATGATTATGAATTTATTTAATAATTCTACATCAATACCTACTGATAAGTTTGAAAATTTCCTACAGTCCTCTACTAGATATATAACAATGACAACTACTTGACTATAAAAATACCACTTAAAAACATAACTCTTGAAAATGAATAAGCATGCAACAATAACTTTCTACTAACATACTTGGGCTAATGAAGGCAGCCATCAAACAATGTGAATTGTCATTCACATTCTCAATCAGCTTCAACTTTCTGGTTTGTTGCTGACCCGTTTGAAACGTTTGACTTTGTCTTCCTCCTCTTGTCAATCCTAAGCATATTAGCCGCCTCTCTCAACCCACTAAGAAAAGCTCCATGCATCGTCGCTGGATACTGTTTGTTTGTTGCTTCTCCAGCAAAGAACAATCTCCCATTTCCGATACTTTCAGCAAGTATATCATAGTCATTACCAGAGGCACCAATTCCAACATAAGAATATGACCCATAAGAGAACTGATCCTGGCCCCACCGAGTGCAGATTGCCTGAAGTGGCTCAGGCACGGCAATTCCTTTAGGATTGAAGATGCCCTTAAGAATCTCCATAACTCTGTTCACGGATTCCACAGGTGACATTTTTTCAAACTCTATAGCAGCTTCTCCGGCCACTAGAGCCACAAGAAGCGGCCCACCTGCTACTGACGAATAGCTATAGAACAAAAAGAATTCACCTCTCATACTCGACTTATCTGATAAATGCCCAAATGTATCGATCTCACCTCCCCAAAAATCATAAGGAAACAAGATTGCAACCTTATTTAATAACCCAAAACCTAGTCTTTCTATTGCATCTTTCTTCCGCTGAGGAAGATCGGGTATGAATTCAATCGTCTCCTTCTTGAGAACACCTAATGGAACTGTACAAAGAACCATATCCGCATGATATTCTTGCCCGTTAGCATAAACCAAGACCCCATCTGATCCATATTTTACACATTGTACGGTTTGATTATAAAATATAGGGAGATTTTCCGCTAAAGCTCTAATGAACCTATCGTTTCCACCAGGAATGAAACAATGATCACCACCCATCTCAAACGGATCATCTTGATCCCAAAAAACCATCGATAAATTCGACATCAATGTAGCATTTGCATATTCTAAATTCGCTAAATGCCAATCTAACAACATTTTCTCCTGAGGATCTTCTGCTACTCTATACACTTGTCTAAAAGCTTCTAAAGCTGTACCTAAAGGAACATCTATCGACTTCGCTTCTTCCATCATCGTCTGCCTAAGCTTACAAACCCTGTCTAACAACTTATTAAACGAAACCTCAACTTTCGAATCAATTTCAGGATTTACAGTTTTCCCATTAGGCAAATAAAGAGGGCAAATATCTCTTACCTTATGTAACGGAAGCCCTAATTGTCTCGCCAAAACTCCAAGAGGATTCCCATTAATCCCCGTAAGCACGCTGCCGCCTAGATCAGCGGCAGCGACACACTCCCCACCCGTCATTTTTTTTGTCCGGACACGGCCACCAGGCCGCATCCGTCCCTCCAACACCACAACCTTAAACCCTAAAAATATTAACTGCTTTGCGGCAACCAACCCCGCGAGACCCGCCCCAATAACAACAACATTCCCTCTAGATGGTTCTGGGTCTAACCCAGACCCAGAACCTTCTAATAAGGTCAGGTTGGCTGCAGATTGTGCGGCCAACCCAAAATTAATATACCCATGTTGTAACAAAAACGAATACGCCGAGTCGACCAGGTGGGTATGTTCTGTCCTGATCGACTCGAGGGCGTGTTCTCGAGCCAACCAAACATTTACATTGGATCTCCATTTAGACAAAATATGGTTCCGAACAACTATATAATTAGCTTGTTCGGTCCCACCAATAGAACTAACTACCTTAGCTTCAATTTCTTCCTCAGTCAACGAGTCAACGGGAAAACCGACAGATATCGCGATCAGGGTTTCGACATCTAAGTCCGACGAAGCACGGCGGCGACGGCGGGAAGTTAAAGTGTAGTCGTCTTCAAAACCGTATTCAAATTCTTGATTCTCAGTTGATTTGTGACGGATAATGCGGGCGCCTGATGATGGGATCATTTCAGGGAACTGTTTCTTTCGACGACGTCGTTTTCGAGGTTGGGGTTGTGGGTCTGGAAGGTTGTCGTCGGGTAGTATAGGTGAAGTGACGGCGGTGGTGGTGGTTTCGAGAGATGTGTCGTTGATGTTGTTATTGTCTTCTTCTTCTTCTTCTTCAGAGGAAGAAGATGAAGAGGATGTGTTGTTGGGGTTGTCGGAAACATTATTTGGGTTGTCGGAGATGCTGTTGGGGTGGTCGGAGGTGGTCTTGGGTAGGGATTCGGTGGTTGTTTCCATGGAGACGGTGGTGATTGTGACGGCTGGGAAGAAAGAAGATGATGATCCGGTAAGAGAATGTAAAAGAGATAGGTTAGATAATTTAGATGGATGAGAAAGACATAAAATACAAACTCAAGGGGTTGATTTGGCATTAAAGCTTAGGGGGTGTTTGTGTTAAGTTACATTAGTTGTGATTTGTTCATTTGAGTCAAGTGAAAAGTACCAAAACGAAAAATGATATAATCAAGTAATTCCGGCCATATCTTCGCCGGTTTTCGGTAAGTGTAACCTACTCTACATTCAATTCAATCTTTTATTTTTAATTTTATTTGTTTTAGATTTTCAAGGGTTTCATTTGATTTCAAAATTTTAATAGCAGTTAAATGTAGATGATAAGCAAGTATTGTTGTATACTTATACGTTTAATGCTAACAGTTGAGAATGTATATATTTTTTAGCCTCAACTACAAATCACATATACAAAGAATGTATATGGTTTTTTATCTGGTTTATTCAATATAATATGATTGTGTTTTATTTTTATGCTTTTATTAACCTTATTTATTTTAAATTTTTTATGGTTTTATTTGATCTTTACACAATGAGATATAGTTGTTTTTAGATGTTAAAAATATGGTTAATCAATCAAATATGATTGTATATTTTATGTCATTGTGGAACTGTGACTAAAATTCATTTTATGTATGAATGTTTTATGTTAGGAATAAATTTGCTTAATCAATCAGATATGATTATTTGTTGTTATTGTCATTATTATTTAACATGATATATTTGTGTGTTGTGTATTGTCTTTCTTTTGCTTTTATTTTGTTGTTTACTCATTTTGATGTGATTGCTTACAAATAGTTTTATGTAGTTTTTTTTAATAATCGTATGAATTCTTTGCTGAAAATAGGTCAATTACTTGGAAAGACCTTCATAGTTTATTTAACGCCATTTTGGAAGCTTTCTTTGTTGGTCATTTTGTTGACTTGTCGTATAGAGATTTTGATCAGGTATGACCATCTAGTTTTTTATTTTTACCCTTTATTATTCTGTGATTAGTGTCATTCAAAAAAACTATCTTGCTGAAGTTGAGGGTGAGGTACACTTCAAAGATTCTAGCGCATGAGATTAACACAAAAGCTCCGACAGTATTAAAAGATGCTCATTTGTTTGCGGAAAAGTATTCCAGGGAGCATATGGCACGTCTTTATCTCGAAGGTAAGGGGAGAGAGCGTGCAGAATGTTTGAAGGTGATGGTCAGAGTTGATGGGATTGAATTCCTTTTGTTATTGTAGTTTAATGTTTTTACCTTGTCTTTATGTAGTTGAGTGGTTTTTCCAACTTTTGTGTTAAACTGAATGCTGTCTTAGTTATTTCATTGAATCCTTCTTGTTTTGTAGCTGAATGGATTTTTTTGTTATTGGTCAAAGTATATGCTTTTT